>NC_057801.1:668769058-668788161 GCF_018294505.1 Triticum aestivum
AGCCCTTTATGTGGTGTCGCTCAGACGCCTGACTGTGGCATTTCTTTTAAAGCCCTTTATGTGGTGTCGCTCAGACGCCAGACTGTGGCATTTCTTTTAAAGCCCTTATGTGGTGTCGCTCAGACGCCCGATTGTGGCATTTCTTTTAAAGCCCTTTATGTGCATGCTTGTTATTTATTTCAAATTTTTATGCTTCTATGGCATTGCATATTCATATATAACATGCTTATTCGCATCAGAGTTTTATTTGTCTTTTGTGACTGACCTCATGAGCATAAAATATTTCTCAGCACATCATTGTCATATTATACTTGTGTTCATAATGTTTGTGAGTACATTCAAAGTACTCACTGGCTTGTCCCTGGCTATTGTCTTGGCCAGATTTTTCTTGCACGGAGAGGAGCGTTGCGATGACACCCCCGGAACCTAATTAACGGGCATAGTAGCCTCGCGAAGATAGGAGTTAACCTGGTCAGCTGTTCCTGTTGGGAAATGGAGTCCCTTGGATGTTGATGATCCACAAACCGCTTCCGCCATCAACCACTAGAAACCATTTGTTGTACTCACAGGCCAGAATGGTCTTGTACTACATATTTTGTTATTGCTTGGATTTTCTATATCAAGTTGGAGCCTCATCAGCTAACAGTAATCCTGGGGCTGATGAGCATGACGGTTTCTTTTTGGGAATTGATACTTGGAAAAACCGGTCGTGACAGACTTGGTATCAGAGCTAGGCTGACCATTGGCTAATCCTATCTTAGCCAGGTCGAAGATCTTAGGCAAACCAACACACCAGACCTTAACCAAACCCCAACCGAGATTCTCATGCAAGATAGCCACACAGTGACCCCGACACTTTTGACAGTCGGTGCCCAACCTATCCACCTAGCCTGTCGATCACGCGACAGTAACCAGCACCCAAGATGTCTACTTCACAAGCGTGTGAAGGAAGGCTCCGTCCCCTTTTTCTATAAAAAGGGCACGCTAGCCTCAATCCAGCACAACCTCTTCCCCAACCGAGCCACAATGCATGGTCCCATAGTGCGCAATGAGACCACCGCAACCAATCTTGGAGGTTTTGTGACCATACTTGCAAACCTCACCCGTCGTGCCTATGAGTTAGAAGAGCCGCCAGAATATGTTGTGTACCAAGGGTCCATGAGCGGTGAGAGCCGTCAATTCTGGGCCACTGTGCACATCTACGGTAGGGGTCTATCTCCAGAACGCCCCTACAGGTTCACTGGAAGAACAACTTCCTTCGAGCCACAAGCCATCCAGCTAGCTGCTCAAGAGGCTATAATTCAACTCCCGCAGTTGTCGCCCAGAGTTAACTGTCGCTTGTTCTACTACTACCCTAGGCGTGAAGGGTATGGTAGACCACCCCAAGTTGCCAATGGAGATCACGAGACGGATCCCGCGTTGTTGCACCTAGTGCGCTATGTAAGTGCACTAGAGGCGTTGTTTGATCAGATCACTATTGATCTGATCACAGCTCGAGGAGAGCTGGTTCGTCGAGCCCTAGCAAGAAGAGAAAACGAGTCCGACGCCGACAACCCAGTCGTGCTGTTTGGACACCCGATCGAGACCCTGAGGTCAGCCCCAGCCATCATCCAAGATACTGTGATGACCCCAGAAGTGCTTCGACGCCTTTCGGGAACACACTCCAACGGGATTGTGGCCAATAATCCCCGCGATGGTCATCATCGCTACCCCGACCCTGCAGTTCCTCCGCCATCTCTGACTAATCCCGGCAGTGAGACCCGTGGAGAAACCTCGACATCAACCAGACACGCCCGTTTAGACGTAAACGAGGTAGACTAAGCTGTACGAGTATTGCCGAGTCTCAGTGATCCCCGTTTTGTAATCATGTAATCTTGTGTATTAACGCAGCCTGTCATTGTGCCTCTGTTTAAATGGTAGCCTTGCGTATTTTTGTCGGCGCTCATAGTTGCACATTCACTGGGCCAGCTACCAAAACCAACCCCAACGACAACCACAGTAACACGTCTCTTTATGAGATATGTGTATCTCTGACACTGACCCGACCTTTGGAGCTAAGCTGGTAAATGTATTACCTTTCACCACGGTAAAATGACCCAGCCCCTTTGCTATTTAAAGGCCACCTTGTGATCTTACCCAGCACCCCACATCTTGTGCACCACCCTCACAACCTCCTTCCTATCATGCCGAGCCCCAATATTCATCTGAAAACCCCAGATGCAACCCCAGGTAGCTTTGTCAAGATATTGTGGGACTTTACCCGCAGTACTATGGGTTCTACATATCCACCCCAGTACGAGCTGTTCAAATCGAGAATCACTTTTTCCACCTCGGAATATTGGGCAGCAGTACACATTCCTCCCGTAGAGTCCAATCAAGATCCAACGGAAGTTTCCTTCGTGGGTAAATCTATGCCAACCCCACACCTGGCCATAGAAGCTGCGGCGAAAGAAGCGATTGCTCGCCTTCGATCCGCAGTGCCCTATGCCCGCGAACGAGGATATTATTACTTTCTGAGCAGTGCAACGCCCGGGGGAGTAACATCTTTTCCTGGTGGACGGATGGAGAGAGACCCCGTTCTAGCCAACCTCATCCAATACATCATCGCACAAGAGCATTTGAACCAGCAAGTGATGGATTATCTCCAGAATCTCACTGATTTAAATCCTCAGATTGCCATTGGCAGACCACTGAGGCCCGATCTGGAGAGACGCATACATTGACTGGTCAATCCACTTCCCCCGATAGAGGAGGAGTGTATTCCATTCCCAGAGACATTTTTTTCAGGACCCCGTCCAGTTTCCATTTTCATTTTAGACGTCACTGCTGTGTTTGTTATTGTGGCATTTATTACTACGTTGTAACTTGTGCAAGATACCTCGAATTTGTGTGACGAGTCGTGTATTCAGTTTTTACTAGTATGAGTAGTTTTCTTCGTGATTTGACTTGTGTAACCGCGAAAAATCCTAGAATGAGATTTCTTTTCCCTAAGTTGCCGCAACGTTTATCCCCTCACTACATGGATTATTTTTTTTATTCGCGCAGCACCACGGCAGCAGACTCACAACCGCTCGAACACGTAAGGAGTATTTATTTTTCACAATGGCTCTTAACAAATCTTGAGGACGAGATTTTTCTTAAGGGGGGTAGTAACTGTAACACCCCAAAAATTTAACCAGGTTTTAGTTATTAAAATTTTGCCAAGAGTTTAAAATTTTGCCTGCAAGTATATTTCTGTTGATTTCAAAACCTTTCTTTTATTATTAAGGATTTATTTTTCCCAAGTGGATCCTTCCAAACATATTGAACTTCTATGCCATCTCATTAAGACAATTTCCCAATCAGTAGATTTATTTATCAAATTATTCCACCCTGAGCTATATTCTTTAAAATGACTTATTTTAAGTTTGGAGCTCTTTTTATACTACAACCATTCGATTAACTTAACTAAAAATTCCACCAAAATTTGGAGATGTCATGTGATGCCTCTAAATCACTTTTATGCAATAATATAGTTCATTCATTGCATATTTTGAGTGCTACTCATGTTTTTCCTCTCTGGTCCAGTGGGTAGGTTTACACTGCAACCCTTTTAAATATTTGTTTCTAGCTTCCACCAAAATTATGGGATGTTAGTAGGAGAATATGATTCCATTATATGCAAAAATCCAGGGATGTTCTTTGGAAATTTTGAGTGAATCAACCTCATCTCCATTCTGGTCCATCATGATGGTTTGTACAGCAACCATATTATTGCTTGCTCTTTGGCCCTTGATTCTTTCTCCTACTTGTAGTCCTCCATGCTAAACCCCTAAGTCCAAGAGCATGCAACCATTGGCATATTTTGGTTCATGAAATAATGCCATTCACTTCCTGTCCAGAATTGAAGTTTTTCAAAACTTGCACTGGCAAGTTTCTCCTTTTTGCAAACTAACCTCACCATCCTCTTGTGCATCCAAGGAGACACTAATCTGGAAGATTTGGCTCCTCCATGAAATGTCTAGGTGCCTGTGGCATTTTGTCAAACACCTGGAGTGCATGTTCAGATTTGACATGTATTGTTGTTGGCATTGTGAACTTAGTCTCCTGACCAAACCACCATGTCCCTTGTTACCCTTACTAAACCTAGACTAACCCTGGTTCTTGCTAGCCCCAACCATGACCTCTAAGCTACCATGGCATTTCGTCGAACACCTCCCGTGCGTGCACTGGACGCGCCCAGAGCACGCGTATTGCACGCGCGTGCACCCGAGCCGCCGCGTCACACCCCGTGCTCACTCCAGCCCGTGACCGACCGCAGCCAGCACGCCGTGTCCCCTGGCGCGCAGCATGCTCCCCACTCACCGCAACGCGCCAAGAAGAGCCTCGCCGCGTCCCCGGCAAGCCAAGGACTAGCCGCCACGGCCGCCCGACAACCCTGCTCAAGCCAGCGCCGCCCAAGCCACCCCGGCTCGCCACCTGCCCCTGTGAACAGCGCAAACTTATCCCCTCGCCCGTCGGCTAGCTCTCGTCACCTCCACGTCCCCCTGCTGCTACAGAACGTCGGTCGCCGGAGATCTTATCCCCACCGCCGCGGAACCGACCTCGTCGCGCTATAAAAGGAGGCCCCCGAGCACGTTCCATGGGCTAAGCAACCTCAGCATGCTCCACCAGCCCTCCCGTGGTAGCCAATCAACCCGGGGAGGTCTTCTTCCCCGTCTCCGGCAACTGCAACCGCCGCCACTGCCGCGGTCATTCCGGCACCACCAGAGCCTCACCCTCTCCACTCTTTTCACCAGGAACTTTCCCTTCCTCCCGTGATCACATCCCCCTACTCCATTTCGGTCGGGAACCACCGCGGCCCGGAAACCACTTCGCCCCGAAGCTTTCCTCCGCCGCTAAGCTCGCCGCCGGCAGCCCACGCCGTCCCCACCGACCCAGCAACTACCAGTAGGACCGCCCCGGTCTGACGGATCCATCCCCATCCTCCGGAGGCCGCGAGGAGCCGCCGCTCGCCGGTGTTGGTCGCCGGAGCCTCCGCCTCTGTCCAGCCAGAGGAGGAAGGAGGTGTGGGAGACCGGTCAAACCTGACCAGTGGGCCCTTGGACCCACTGTCAGTGACCCCGCTCCAGTCCACGTGGGTTAAGTGGTAACGTATTTGCAAAGTACGTCTTCGATGTGTACCGGTTCGAAGAGTTTTTCTTTTCTTTTTCTGTTTTCTTTTTAAAAACAGATTTTGACCAAATGTTTGACTGGCTATAATTTTTTAAATATAACTCCAAATGAATTGATTCTTTTTCCTACCTCTCTCAAATTTAGCCTAGTTTATTTTAAGATTTATTTGAAAAAATTTCAAACAACTTTTTATGCTGTTTTTATTTTGTGTGTTAATTCATTTATATTTTCAAAAATAGGATTTTCGAAGAGAGGAGAAGTATTTCAAGAGTTGAAATGCACCCTGCCTTCCCATGACCTGAAGGCAAGCATTCTGAACCCGGCATAATTTTTTTGTGTGTTCGATGACACGTTCGTGACATCACCTCACTTTGGAGAAACTTGATATTTCATGTGATATGATCATATGCATGGGTGCATGTTATGGATTTCCATGCTGTTGGAAATGAACACACGTGTGATGATGATCATCCTCATGTGCCTTGCATGCATACCGGCAGGAACCCGGGAAAACCTCTGCCTTGGGTAGGCATGAGTTTGTCACCGGTCTCCGTTGGGACGGTTATGTCCGGTATGGCATGGTAGGGTATAATGGGCGGTGATCCTGTTGGTTGAAATGTTGTTGTTATTGTCGGTGTACTAGATTAGGGGTACCCTAGTACCCCGAACTTGTGCACGGGCAGTTGCAGCACCCCGCGGCAAAGGCTTGCCGGGCGAACGCCAAGATCCACCAAGGTTCCCTTGGAGCCATCCAAGAACAAAGTATTTAAGATAAGGAGACAAGACCCCGGCAAGAGGAGCTTGCCGGGAAGGCCAACCAAGGTGCTCCAAGGAACTTGCCGTGACGCGCCACGCGCTCCGGCAAGGCGGCAAGGCCCCGGCAAGAGGAGCTTGCCGGGAAGACTAAACAAGGTACACCGAGGCCCGGTGAGCGACGAGCTTCTGAGCCCAGCGAAGATAACGACAGCGGCAAGGCGCTTTCCGCGGCAGGCGGCCACTCTGCGTACACGCTCCAGCGCATGCACCGACGTGTCGCTCTGGGGGCCTCTCCGGGCGCGCATGGCAGGAGGCTGTGCAGCCAGCGGTGCATAGTGGCATGCGAAGCTGACAAGATCACCATCGTGGCGAACGGTGGCGCCCTTAACGGTCCTTTTCTGCACTGTTCGGGCGACTCAAACGGGCATTAAATGCCCTTGTCCCCTGCCGTCAGGGTTAGGTAGGGTGCACTGTACAAGCAACTGTATCAACTACCCTGCTTTTTATGTTTTTACCCTCCTCTGCGTTGCCACCTGTCGGTGACCCCTTTAGCGTATAAATGGAGGCCCATGCGCAACGTAGGGGGGGTTCGGTTCGGAGCCTCGGACAGTCGGCTTCGATTCATTCATAGCCCAGAAAACATCACACTCTCACTTGGGAGAGCAAGAACACCAGATAATACAACCAGACAAGCAGCAGTAGGGGTGTTATCTCTCCGGAGAGCTTCGAAGCTGGGTAAACTGCTCATGTGCCTCGCCTCGATCTGCTCTTCGTGCGACCTCCACCCCCCGCCGAACCGAAAGGGGCCCGGTCCGCCGGCCCCATAGGTGTTCGTGGATCAGTTTCCCCGACATCTCTGGCGCGCCAAATCTTGTCGGAATCTTGTTCCGTATCCACCGCACTCTCCCATAACGGCACGCGTTGAATGTGGCATCATGGGAGAGATCATGGGTGGTTGTTTATTGGGAAGGCCGAAACGTCCGCCCCGTCCCTCTTTATAAGCAGAGGAAATAGGGGCAGTTTGTTCCCCCTCGCTGGTTGCTGCTACTCCTTCTTCACAAACTCCGCCGCTCCCCCCTTCTTCTCGAAGCCGAGAGAGCAGCGTTCCCCCCCCATTGCCACCAGCATCACCACGCCGTCGACCTTCCCCACCACCTCCGCCATGGCCCTGAAAGCCAACAAGGGAAAGGGCATGAAGTCGGCCGAGGCACAGCGGCTCGCGGCGCTACGGAAGGAGCGGGCGATCTTCACCCCCCAGCTCGGCGTGCAGGAGCTGAGGGAGTACTTCTACCTCTTTTGGGCAACGGAGACGCGTGCGTATCCGCGCACGAGGGTACTCCCGGCCACTGCCTCGGAGTCGGCTCCAAATGGGTACCCGTTCTTCCCGCTGTTCTTCTATTGCAGGCTCTGCCCGCCCTTCTCGGAGTTCTTTTGTGACATTATGAACACATATGGCTTCCGCCTCCTTGACTTCACCCCCAATGCTGTCCTGACCATGGCAGTTTTCGCACACTTGTGCGAAAACTTTGTCGGAGTCCACCCTAGTGTAGCCCTTTTCCGCCATTACTTCATGCCTCGGGTAGAGAGAGGAGAGACGCTTGCCGGAGGGATTGCTTGGATCTCAAGAGTCGGCAAGAAGGATGCGTACTTGGAGGGTGAGCTTCGCAGCAAGTGGGAGGAGTGGAGAGCGGAGTGGTGTTGGATCGTCGAGGAGGATCCGCAGCCCTTCACCGCCGTGCGCCAAACTCCAATAGTGCGGGGCAATGACTGGAGCAACGTGGCCCCGAAAGACGAGAGGCTGAAGATCGCCATCACTAGGATTCTTCGCCTCAGGCTTGCCGGGCTCACCGTAGGTGTTGTCGGGGCAGATTTCCTCCGCTGCCGCATTGCCCCCCTGCAGGAGAGGGGGAGGCCCGCCTGGGAATTTAAGAATTCGGCGGACATCATGAGGCTGCGGCTGGGCCTCAACTACAACTTCACCGTCTTGGAGTTGGATGCAATGCTCTTGGAATTATTCAAACGCGACCCCCAGCACCCATTCACACTGCCGAGGGGCGTAGTTCCTTTGTGCAAGAACTCTTCGCTTGACCGGATCCGCGCCATGATGCCGTTGTGCGATTCACACGGCATCGTCCCAACTTGGCAAGAGCCTGCGGATGACGTTGTGCGAGCGTTCTTCGACACCTTGGAGGAAGTGCCGGTCCGTGCCGACGAGCAGAAGAGCCTCACCCGTGACACTACCGACGAGGAGCTGCAGCTCATCGCTACTAGGGCGGAAGAGGCTGTGGCAGCAGCTGCTGCGGGTGTGTTTGGGTTTACTGTGGAGGAGGCGGAGGCTGCAGAGGCGACAAACCTTGCCGAATGCGCGGAGTTCATGGGCGAGGAGGATCCTGCCGGTTCCAAAGCCGAGTCGAGCGAGGCCGGCGAGGAGGAGGCTGAGCCTTCAGGGAAGTTGCCGCAGGCGGAGCCCCCGGCCCCGCCAAGGAGGCGCCTTCGCAGGGCCGGGGACGCATCGGGGCGGCAGCCGGCTCCACAGCCACCGAGCCGTGCGACGCGCTCCACCGCGGCAAGCAATGTTGCCGCGGGAGCGCCTCACGCAACAGCGGCAACTGGAGCAGAATCTTCCCGGGCCACTGCCACTGCCCCCGCCAAGCGGGCAAGGGATCCTACTCCTCCACCCCGCCGCACCGGAGGAGGGCCGGACTTCGATCTTTCCGCGCTCAGTTCCGACGAGGAGGAAGAAGAGTGAGTTACTTTGGTGCTCTTATGATCCTTCAATCTTGCTGTTTATATCTTGCATCTGACTTGCTCCAATCTGGACTCCTTTCTTTTCAGAACACTGGCCCAGAGAGCGGCGAAGAGGGCCAAGGCCGCAGTGATCGTCATCGAGGATGACCCCATCGTGTCAGCAGGAGGCGGGCCCGAGGCCACCTTGACGGACCCAGCAATCACCCCTCCGAGCAGCTCCCAGCGCAGCCCCCACTGTAAGTTCATAGTTTAGCCTTCTGCTGCCGGCGCACTTGAGTGCTTTTTCCTTTGTTGATTTCTTGCTTGCTGACTTGTGCAGGAGCAGAGCAACCTCATTAGGAGCGCTCGGAGGCCGGTCCCGAAGTGCCACCGACTTCGACTGTGCCGCCAAGGGAGGAGTCCCCGGCAAGGGAGCGCTCTCCGGCAAGGGGGGACTTTCCGGCAAGGGACGACACTGCTGATCCTGCGGCGACCGAGGCCGCAACTGAAGATCTTGGCGCAGGTAACCCACTTGCCCAGAAACTTTCCCTTGGGTTCTGCTTCTTCCGTTTTTCCTTTCTTGGATTTTTGATTGATTTTCCTCCCTTCTTCGTTCTTCAGACCCATCTTCGGCTGAGCCAATGGAGACAGAGGGCGCCGGCGAGGAAAGTGCCGGTGCTGATGAGACCGCCGGCGAGGAGGCCGCCGGGGCTGCTGCTGCGGAAGCCGGCGAGGGGTCGGGCGATCGCACTGACGACCCTAAGGCCGCAGGAGCGCCGGGCGCTGCACCGACCGCCGAACTCTCTGCCGCTTCTGCGGAGCCGGGCTCCGAGGAGCCCCAGCCCGGCGCCTACTTGCAGGCCGGTGACAATATCTTCATCAAGCTGCCCTGGGCGTCGCGCTCCAGGGCGCCGGTCGAGGGGGAGACTTTTGACGGGGAGGTGCTCGCCTCTGCTGAACTGTAATTGGTCGACGCGCCTGGCAGCAGCAGCGGCGAGCCTAAGGAGGAGCAGCTGCTGCGGAAGCTGCTGTCACTCTACCGCACCCGGCAAGCCAAGCTGGCTTCTCGGGAAGCGCTTGTTGCGAAGGCGGGAGTTGACATGGAAAAGCGCGCCAAAATCAAGAAGCTCTCCGGTCTCTGGTGCAGGAGTGGGAGCGAGTTGACGAGGAGCGCACGGCCTTTCTTCTCGAGAAGGCCGAGGCTGAGGAGGAACAAAGGCTGGCCGCCGAGAAACAGTCCGCGCGGGAAGGTGAACTAGTGCAGCAGAAGGCCCACCTCGACAGCTACGAGGAAGAGCCCGCCGAGCATGAGCGAGCACTTGGCGGGGCACTCAAGGAGGCAAAGGACGCCGCGGCAACTGCAGAGGCCGCCAAGAAAGAGCTAGAGGAGAAGGTGGCGCAGCTGGAGGCCGATATTGGGAAGAGCGGCGAGGACCTTGCCGCGCTCAAGCGTGAGCGCGAGAAGGATGCTGCCGCCCATGGTGAGCTGCAAGGCCTTCTCGCTGAGAGGGGCAAGGAGCTCAGCGCCGCCAAGGATTCCAAAGCGGACCTGGAGCTGAAGCTGGCCACACTGATGCAGACGCTGGAGGCCGTCAAGGAGCGGGAGAAGACCTTGTCGGAGAAGGTCAAGGCTGACGCGGCGTTGTTGGAGAGCATTGCAGTTACCCAGAACTCGTTCAGAGACACAGTGGAGCATTGACCGAGGGTCTTGTGAACACTTCCGCCGTCATCAACGAGGAGCTGGCGCAGCTGGGGATGGAGGACTTTGGGTATCCTTCCGACGAGAGCCTTCAACCCAGCGCCAAGCTCGGCCTATTCTTCAAGGGCGTGGCGACGGCACTCCAGCGGCTCCGGGAGAGGATCCCGAAGCAGCTGGCCGACGAGTCGCGCAAAATCTGCGCCGGGGTTCTCCAGAAGGTGCTGATGAAGGTAGCCTTCCGCAATCCAGGCCTCAGCTTCACCAACGTCCTCAGGTCTTTGCCGCCTGACGCCGATCTGGATGCACTCAAGGCCCTTGTCGCACCCATTGTGGACAAGGTGAGCGAGATCAAGAGAGTCGAGGGCGGACGCGTAGATTAGGCCGCCCATTTCTTCTTTTCCCTTGTCGCTGCTAGTCATGTTATGAAAACAGTCTGTTAGAGCTGCGACAAGTTATCTTTGTAATATAACTTTATTTCTGTTATCAATTGCAATGTTATTTCCTCTACTAGATTCCTTCCTTTGTATGTTTTCACCCTACGCTTCTAGGGAACTTGTCGGCGCAGGCGCCCGAGCCGCGAGCGCTGAGGGCGGAACTTCAGCAGCCTGCTGGCGGCGCTGCTTCCGACAAGAAACCTTGTCATGACTAGATGCAGCACGCTTAAGCTATTGAGCGGACTCGAAACAAAGTAAGGGTGCAACTAGCCACGAGTTGGTTCCTCCGCACACAGGTTTTCCATACAAAGCAGGGTCGTTCGAGGAAGATAACTCAAAAATTTAAAAAAGTGATTGCTCAAACTTTGGCAACTTAGCTTTTCTGTCATTTGCTTCCCGGTAAGGCAAGTCCTTGTTTGAACGACGCCTGGCCCATACCACAATCTTCTCCTTCCCCCCCGGCAAACTTGTGTGCGAGAGAACCTTCTTTTCCTTTAAAAGAAAAAGAAAGAAGAGAAAATAATAATATGGAGCTCTTCGGCTTGTTACTGTTTACCGGATGTAAGTGCTGCACAAAGTGTCAGATAATCACATGCAAGAAAGGAACTAACGCATGAAATGGACAAGCTGTGCAGAGCACATGGGGTTTTACTTATGCACGGGATCTGCGCCCGGCTTTGTACAAAGAATTACATGCAACAGCGGCAAGACTTGTACAAAAGGTGGTTGCCGGAACGGGTTCCGGCAACTGCGCCTTATGGGAAAAACTTACGAAGATGTTCTATGTTCCAGGAGTTGCTCACTGGAATGCCATCTTCGGTCTCAAGGCGGATAGCGCCAGGCCTTGTGACTCGTCTCACCCGATAAGGGCCTTCCCACTTCGGCGTCAACTTGTTGGAATTCTTGGCAGACCGAACGCGCCGAAGAACAAGGTCGCCTTCCTCGAAGCTTCTGGCTTTAACTTTGCGACTATGATAGCGGCGCAAAGCTTGCTGGTATCGAGCAGCTCGTACAACAGCCTGAAGACGATCTTCCTCAAGGAGCAGCGCGTCGTCTTGCCGCAGCTATTCTTGCTCAAGCTCATCATAAGCGAGCACTCGAGGTGATCCGTATACGAGTTCCGTGGGGAGAACTGCCTCTGCTCCATAGACTAGAGCGAAAGGTGTCTGACCAGTGGCTCGATTTGGCGTCGTTCTGATCGACCAAAGAACCACCGGCAGCTCCTCGATCCAGTTTCTTCCGCACCTGTGCAGCCTGTCGAAAGTTCTGGTCTTGAGCCTGAGCAGCACTTCAGCATTTGCCCTCTCTGCTTGACCGTTGCTTCTTGGATGAGCAACAGAAGCAAAGCAGACCTTGGCGCCAAGGTCTCGGACATACTGCATGAAGGTGCGGCTCGTGAATTGCGTGCCGTTGTCGGTGATGATCCTGTTAGGGATCCCGAAACGGCAAACAATCAACCTGAAGAACTTGACTGCTGACTGTGCTGTCACCTTCCTCACTGGCTGCACTTCCGGCCACTTTGTGAACTTGTCGATTGCGACATACAAGTACTCAAAGCCCCCGACAGCTCAGGGGAAGGGGCCGAGGATATCGAGCCCCCAGACCGAAAATGGCCAGGATAAAGGGATTGTCTGGAGAGCTTGAGCTGGCTGGTGTATCTGTTTGGAGTGGAACTGGCACGCTTCACACTTGGTTACTTGTGCAGTTGCATCCTGGAGGGCTGTCGGCCAAAAAAAAACTTGCCGGAAAGCTTTGCCGGCAAGTGCTCTTGCGCCAATGTGGTGGCCACATACGCCTCCATGTATCTCCGCCAACAGCTTTTGCCCATCTTCCCGGCGAATACACTTCAATTTCACACCGTTGAGTCTTCTTCTGTACAGTATGCTATCGACAAACTGGTACATACTTGACTGCCGGGCTACTCTTTCCGCTTCTTCTTGCTCTTCGGGAAGTTCTCCTGTCTGAAGGAAATGGACAATCTACTGTGCCCATGCTGGAGCTTGTGGCTCGACAACAAGGACTAAAGGCGCATCTGCTGCTGCGAGAACATCCGCTTCCACGGCAAGGGCTTGCGGCCCTGCCGGTGCTTGATGTTCCCCGGCAAGCTTGCCGGAGCAAAACTTGTCGGGAGCATCTGCTTCAACGAAACAAACCATAAGGCTTGCCGGAGCAGACTGCCTCTCAGCATCCTTGGTGTTGATCTTGGGGACTTTCTTGGCGGCGGCTTCGGGGAGCTCTGCCAGAAAGTAGTCACCAGAAACCAACTTCCTCTTCTTGCTTTGTCCAGTTGATGGTGTTACGGATGGTTGAGTCAACTTAAGCACAAAGATCCCTGGTTCCACAGGTAACTTTAGTGCGACGCACTTTGACAGGCCATCAGCAATATCATTCTGAGCTCTTGGGATATGCTCCATTTGTAGGCCGTCAAAGTGCTCTTCTAGCTTCCTCACTTCATCGACATACGCTTCCATCAACGGACTCTGGTAGTTCTTGTTCACTTGTCGGACGACAAGCTGTGAGTCACCCCTGACAATGAGCTTCTTAATCCCAAGGTCTGCTGCGATTCTGAGATCGGCAAGCAATCCTTCATACTCTGCAGTATTGTTGGTTGCTTGCTCTTGGGGAAAATGCATCTGGACTACGTACTTGAGGTGCTCTCCGGTGGGTGCGACAAGCAGCACACCTACACCGGCGCCTTGCAGCGAGAAGGCACCATCAAAGTACATCAGCCACTCTTTGCTTGCCTCTTTGACGGGGATGCACGTTTTTGGAATTTCTTCATCTGGGGTTGGCGTCCACTCTGCTATGAACTCTGCCAATGCTCTGCTTTGGATAGTTGAGGTGCTCTCAAACTTGAGGCCAAATCTTGACAGTTCCAGCGCCCACTCGACAATCCTGCCTGTTGCTTGTGGATTTTGCAGTATCCTCTTCAGCGGAAAGCGAGTGACGACAGTGATGTCATGTGCTTGGAAGTAATGGCGCAGCTTTCTCGAGGCCATGAGGAGGCCGAAAAGCAGCTTCTGCACACCAGAGTACCTTGATCTAGCCCCCTGCAGAAGAGACCTGACAAAGTAAACTGGGCGCTGCACCATTCTCCTTGGCATCTCATCATGTTCCTGCGCAAACCCATGTTTGTCGGGACCAGAGCTTGTCAACGAAGCCCCCTGCTTGTTGCTGGATGGATCTACCGTGGTTGCTGGCTCATCATCCGCCTCTCTCTCCGCCACTAACGCAGCACTAACCACTTGGTTGGTTGCCGCTATATACAGCAGCAACTTCTCTTGCGGCTTAGGTGCGACAAGCGTTGGAGTGGAGGACAGGTATCTCTTCAAGTCCTGCAGCGCAGCCTCCGCTTCCGGAGTCCATTTCATTGGACCTGCCTTTTTCAAAATTTTGAAAAATGGCAGGGCACGCTCGACAGATCTAGAGATAAACCTGCTGAGAGCAGCCACGCAACCGGAAAGCCTTCGTACATCCTTGACGCGCTTTGGTGCTTCGATCTGCTCAATGGCTTTGATCTTGTCGGGATTGGCTTCAATTCCCCGCTGAGACATGAAGAACCCGAGAAGCTTGCCGGAAGGGACTCGAAACACGCACTTCTCGGGGTTAAGCTTGAGGTTGATTTTGCGCAGGTTTGCAAATGTTTCGTCTAAATCTTGAACTAGGGTCGCCTTGTTCTTGCTTTTGACCACTATGTCATCCATGTAAGCTTCCACGTTTCTGTGTATTTG
The DNA here is from genome assembly GCF_018294505.1 of Triticum aestivum. NCBI lineage: Eukaryota > Viridiplantae > Streptophyta > Magnoliopsida > Poales > Poaceae > Triticum > Triticum aestivum. Next base: position 668,783,560 of record NC_057801.1, read on the forward strand.
TGGCTCAAAAGCATGGTGGACTACCCTTGCGAATGTTGAACCAGCATTCTTCAAACCGAAAGGCATCCGTACGAAGCAATACGTGCCACACGGGGTGATAAATGCGGTTTTCTCTTCATCTTCTTCTGCCATGAAGATCTGATGGTATCCTGAGTATGCATCAAGAAATGAAAGCAAATCACATCCGGCTGTGGAGTCGACAATCTGGTCAATACGCGGCAAGGGAAATGGGTCTTTGGGACAAGCTTTATTAACATCAGTGAAGTCAATACAAAGTCTCCATTTCCCGTTAGCTTTGCGCACAACAACAGGATTGGCCAACTACGTGGGATGGAGTACTCCTCTGACAAGGTCTGCTCCTTCCAACTTCTTGATTTCTTCTGCTATGAATTCTTGGCACTCTACTGCCTGCTTCCTGACTCTCTGCTTGACGGGCCGCGCATGAGGACAGACGACAAGGTGGTGCTCAATCACTTTCCTGGGAACACCGGGGATATCAGACGGTTGCCACGCAAACACGTCGACATTCTCCCGCAGGAAAGCAACGAGCGCGCTTTCCTATTTGGGGTCAAGAGTGGCGCTGATGGTGAAGGTACCACCAGTGCCATCCTCCTTGGCAGACACCTTCTTAGTCTCAGGTGGAGCTGCCATTGCCTTCTTACACTTGCCGGTGGAGCTCGATGGTGCGTCCTCGACGGTAGCGCAGCACTCCGAGGAGGTGCGCTTGCCGGAGTTGGCATCAGAGCTCTTGCCGGACTGGGTCTTCTTCTTCCCCCCGGGAGCTTCAGCGGCAAGTGTCCTCTGTTCTGCTGCAGCTACTACTTCCCGGTAGATCTTGTCGGCACAAATAAGAGCATCCTTCTTGTCGCCAGGGACAAAGATGACACTTATTAGGCCTAGCATTTTCAGTACATTGTACGCATAGTGAGAGGCTGCCATGAACTTGGCGAGTGCCGGACGGCCAAGGATTCCATTATAAGGTAATGGAATGTCGGCAACGTCAAACGTGACCCTCTCAGTCCTGAAGTTCAGCTCACTGCCAAATGTTACTGGCAACGTGATCTTTCCCTTTGGCTTGCTCCTTCCCGGGTTAATTCCTTGAAACGTGCCGGTCTCTTCGAGCTCGCTGTCAGGGATCTGGAGTTTCTGGAGCACCGCGGAGGAGATCAGGTTCAAGCCGGCCCCGCCGTCAACTAGCATCTTAGTGACCTTGAGGTTGCGGATTGTTGGTGAGACCAACATCGGCAAGCACCCGACCACAGTTATGCGATCCGGGTGGTCCTCAATATCAAAGATGATAGGCGTGCCAGACCATTTCAGAGGCTTGCGTGACTCGACGGGTGGTTCTGCTGCATTAACTTCCCGCACCCACTACTTGAGTTGGCGGTGCGAGGCATGCAGAGAAGCACCACCGTCAATGCACAGGACCTCTGTGGCTTTCTGGAACTCCTGCTCATCAGTCTCCTCATCATCCATATCTTCATCGTTGCCGTCATCTTCATCCTTGTCGCGGCCGCGAGGAGGTCTGTCTCCTTGCCGCTGCTTGGCCTTGCCGCGGCGTCCTCCTCGGCCGGGACATTTCTTGCTGGATCCACCAGCTCCTTCCTGGGCCTTCTCCTTGCCGCGCCGCTCGTATTCAGCTTTCTGTTGCTCAACAAGCTGCTCGACTCTCTTACAGTTCTGAAGATCATGGCCCTTGGTGCGATGAATCTTGCAATACTGCTTGTTGGTGTCGTCCTGCTTGTCGGTGACCGCCACCTCCGCGGCAACCTCCTTGCCGGAGTCACCAGCTTTGGCTTCCTTGGCGCTACCACCGTTGTCGGACTGCTCAACAACTACCACTTCTTTGCCTTTCCTCCTTCTGTTGTTCCGCCGCCGGTTTTTCCTTGTCGGGGCAGCATCTTCGCTGTCAGATCCTCCCGCTCCTATATTTTCTCCGGGGAGTCTCCTCCCTTCCTCAACACGCGCACACTTGTCGGCCAGTGCATATAACTCACTGACGTCCCTGATCTTGCACATCGCCATTTCCTCCCGCATCCTGCGGTTCCGCATGTTCTGATGGAACGTGCTGATCACTACGACAGGGTGGACGTCTGGGATGTTGTGCTGCACGCTACTGAATCTCTGAATGTACTTGCGCAGGGGCTCTCCTTCCTTCTGGGCGAGCAGATGAAGATCACTCTCCTGGCCATGAGGCTTGTGTCCGCCGGTAAAGGCGCCGACAAACTGATGGCACAGATCAGCCCAAGAGGATATGGAGTTATCCGGCAAGTGCATGAGCCAGGATCTGACATTGGGCTTGAGCACCAGCGGGAAGTAGTTGGCAAGGATCTTGTCATCTCGTCCCCCGGCAGCTTGTACCGCAATGGTGTAGATGCTGAGGAACTCTGACGGATGCGTCTTGCCGTCGTACTTCTCCGGTACGTCTGGCTTGAAGTTCTTTGTACTGGGCCACTGGACTTGCCGCAGCTCACGAGTGAACGCAGGACAACCTACCGCGTACGGCAGACCGCCTGGTTCCCCTGGCGCATGCATGTCAACAGAAGGCCCAGCGCGCTTGTCGGATTGACGTCGCGCTTCTCTTCGGCGCTCGATGCGGGTTCGAGCGTCTTCTAGTTGTCGATCATGAAGAACTTGGCGCTGATCGCGACGAGCTCGTGGATCCGACGATGCAGTGGAGTCGCTGTCGAGGTGGATCCGGCGAGTCGGTGATCTTGGCCTTCGGGGCGGTGATTGCATGGTAGTTGCACCTCCGCCCGTTTCGTCGCCACCGGCTTGCGTCCGGCGGTCCTGCCGCGGCGGCGACGCGCTCGGCCGCCATGGAGTGTCGCCGTTGGCGTAGCCGATGAGACTCTGAATGGTGGCTCTCCATTCGTCGATCTTGTCTGACGTCGGAGGGTAATCTAGGAGAAGTTGAGCTCGCGCCAAAGCTTCTGCTGGAGTGGTGGGTGGCAGTGGCGGACGGCGCGAGGAACGGGACGTGCTCGAACTTCTAACTATGTTAGAAGGAACAGTATCCCGTCCAGGCGACCGTGCCCCGCTCGTGCCAGCACGCTGGCGTGCATGCTGGTCTCGAACGCTCCGAGATCCACCAGCTTGGTCTTGGGGTATCATGCGTATGGCATTACTAGTGCCATGACGCTGTTGATCTTGCGCCTCCTGAGAGTGGCGTGGAACATGTATAGTCGCCGAGGTTTGTGCAGCCTTGTTCTTGGACCTGGCGGCATCATGAGCTTCCTCGTCGACGTCCTTTCTTCCGCCGGCGTCCGTCCCACCACTCCTTTGCTCCAACGATGGCGGAAGTGACGTGGATGGAGCGGCTGCTGCCTAAGTCTTCTTCTTCGGCGGCATGTTGATGAAGGGAATAAAGATCTAGCTCGTGTGAACGCCGGATCTGGTTCACACAATCTCAGCACCCCCTACCTGGCGCGCCAAAGATGTCGGGGAAACTGATCCACGAACACCTATGGGGCCGGCGGACCGGGCCCCTCTCGGTTCGGAGCCTCGGACAGTCGGCTTCGATTCATTCGTAGCTCGGAAAACATCACACTCTCGCTTGGGAGAGCAAGAACACCAGATAATACAACCAGACAAGTAGCAGTAGGAGTGTTATCTCTCCGGAGAGCTCCGAAGCTGGGTAAACTGCTCGTGTGCCTCGCCTCGATCTGCTCTTTGTGCGACCTCCGCCCCCCGCCGAACCGAAAGGGGCCCGGTCCCCCGGCCCCATAGGTGTTCGTGGATCAGTTTCCCCGACAGTTATACATGACACGCAGGGAAGATTATAAACCTCCTGAGTCGACCGTAGATCGAGTCTTGTTCCAGTAACCCCCATACTTGTTCCGTACTACCACTCGTCTCTACAGCAAGTAGAGTACGGTTCAGTAACTTGTCAACCCCTTTCTAGCACACACCGTTCCGAGGGGCCAGGATGAGGGTACCACGGCCATGGTCAGGGGGCATGGGTGTTTTCGGTTGTAGCCGAAGGGGTAGGTTCCCCAGTTTTGTGCGCGGTATAAATTTTGTGATCCCATGCTAATCGAGGTTGTAGCCTCCCCACTTAGAGTTTGCTTGACAGGTGTCGTGGGTGATTCTAGACACGTGTGAGTTAAGCTGGTGTGTGCAAGTCAGGTGTGTTTTCATTTAAAAGACCGAATACGGAATTAGTCCCGATGGACTAATGAAATCCGTTACTCGTGGGTAAAGAGTACACCCTCTGCAAAGATTAAATCTATTCGAATAGCCGTGTCCATGGTTAAGGATTACAGTCTGGGATGGATCAAGTGTCGGTCTTAGTGTCGGTCTTCGGAGGTGAAACTGTTATACCAGAACGGGAATTACTACTTGTGACTTGTGAATATTATGATTATTATTATTGTTGACTAACCCATGATATTACTGTTATCATCAAGTATCTCTGGGATGGTTCTACCTCCGGGATATTCACTATGATTGTTTCTTTTAAAGCCCTTTATGTGGTGTCGCTCAGACGCCCGACTGTGGCATTTCTTTTTAAAGCCCTTTATGTGGTGTCGCTCAGACGCCCGACTGTGGCATTTCTTTTAAAGCCCTTTATGTGGTGTCGCTTAGACGCCCGACTGTGGC
>NC_057801.1:668788574-668793509 GCF_018294505.1 Triticum aestivum
TATGTGGTGTCGCTCAGACGCCCGACTGTGGCATTTCTTTTAAAGCCCTTTATGTGGTGTCGCTCAGACTCCCGACTGTGGCATTTCTTTTAAAGCCCTTTATGTGGTGTCGCTCAGACGCCCGACTGTGGCATTTCTTTTAAAGCCCTTATGTGGTGTCGCTCAGACGCTCGACTATGGCATTTCTTTTAAAGCCCTTTATGTGCATGCTTGTTATTTATTTCAAATTTTTATGCTTCTATGGCATTGCATATTCATATATAACATGCTTATTCGCATCAGAGTTTTATTTGTCTTTTGTGACTGACCTCATGAGCATAAAATATTTCTCAGCACATCATTGTCATATTATACTTGTGTTCATAATGTTTGCGAGTACATTCAAAGTACTCACTGGCTTGTCCCTGGCTATTGTCTTGGCCAGATTTTTCTTGCACAGAGAGGAGCATTGCGATGACACCCCCGGAACCTAATTAACGGGGATAGTAGCCTCGCAAAGATAGGAGTTAACCTGGTCAGCTGTTCCTGTTGGGAAATGGAGTCCCGGATGTTGATGATCCACAAACTGCTTCCGCCATCAACCACTAGAAACCATTTTTTGTACTCACAGGCCAGAATGGTCTTGTACTACATATTTTGTTATTGCTTGGATTTTCTATATCAAGTTGGAGCCTCATCAGCTAACAGTAATCCTGGGGCTGATGAGCACGACTGTCTCTTTCTGGGAATTGATACCCGGAAAAACCGGTCGTGACATTTTGACAGAGTTCTTCAATCACTGCCACCAAGCTATAAAGGCTTCGTGATGAACTATAATATGCAAGGGATGGAGAAGACTATTTGTCACGCCCAATATGCGACCCTATCCAAAAGGAACTCGAAGGTCCCACCAAGGATAGAACCGCATATTGAAACGCTTTTGCAAGGTGGATATCATTACATCGACATTACATAATAGATGGGGATACATACATAAGGCATACAATGCCACACGAATACAACATCACAATACATAAGAGCAACATCCGACTACGGATGAAACATAAACAGAAACTCAAACGACATCCACCCTGCTAGCCCAGGCTGCCGACCTGGAACCTATACCATGATCGAAGAAGAAAAAGAAGAAGAACTCCAATACAAGCAAACATCGCTCTCGCGTCATGATCATCGCATAATCTGTACCTGCAACTGTCATTGTAGTAATCTGTGAGCCACGAGGACTCAGCAATCCCATTACCATGGGTATAAAGACTAGCAAAGCTTAAAGGGAAAGGAAGGGGTAAAGTGGTGAGGCTGCAGCAGCGACTAAGCATGCTATGGTGGTTAACATACACAAATAAGGGCGAGAAGAGAGCAAAGGAATGGTCGTGAAGCTAGCAATGATCAAGAAGTGATCCTAAACCCCTACTTACGTCAAACATAACCCAAAGACCGTGTTCACTTCCAGGACTCCGCCGAAAAGAGACCATCACGGCTACACACACGGTTGATGCGTTTTAATTCGGATCTGGTGTCAAGTTATCTACAACCGGACATTAACAAATTCCCATCTGCCTATAACCGCTGGCACGGCTTTCAAAAGATTATACCCTGTAGGGGTGTCCCAACTTAGCCCATGATAAGCTCTCGCGATCAACGAAAGATATACCTTCTCCTAGGAAGACCCGATCAGACTCGGAATCCCGGTTTACAAGACATTTCGACAATGGTAAAACAAGACCAGCAAAGCCTCCCACTGTGCCGACAAATCCCGATAGGAGCTGCACATATCTCGTTCTCAGGGCACACCGGATGAGCCAGACGTCGGGTTGGCATAGACCCTGGTTGCCCAGGGGGTGCCGGACATCGCTCGGTTTGGACCAACACTTAGACAAGCATTGGCCCGGGGGGCTAAAATAAAGATGACCCTCGAGAGGGCGACTCCCAAGGGAAAGGTAGGTGGTGGTGAAGCAAATGGTAAAACTAATGTTGGGCCTTGCTGGAGGAGTTTTATTCAAAGCGAACTGTCAAGGGGGTCCCATAAATCACCCAACCGCGTAAGGCACGAAAAATCCGGGAACATAACACCGGTATGACGGAATCTAGGGCGGCAAGAGTGGAACAAAACACCAGGCATAATGCCGAGTCTCCCACCCTTTACCAAGTATATAGATGCATTAATAATATTAGAGATATTGTGATATCCCAACCAAAATCCTGTCCACCATGGAGCAATCTTCAACTTCACCTGCAACTAGCAACGCTATAAGAGGGCTGAGCAAAGCGGTAACATAGCCAAGCAATGGTTTGCATAGGAAAGGTGTCAAAGGTTAGAGGTTCATGGCAATATGGGAGGCTTGATAAACAGGTGATAGGTAGCGCAGTAAAGCGATAGAACGAAGCAACTAGCATAGCAATGATAGCAGTGAGATCCAGGGTAGCGGTCATCTTGCCTGAAATCCCACTAGGAAGAAGAACGAGTCCATGAAGAATATGAAGCCACGAAGACGAAACAAGCGTAGACGAATGAATCCTCACGATCGCAACGGTACGAGAACTATCGAGAAGAAGCACACAACATGGTAAACACACCACACATATACAAGACATGATGCACAACAAACATGATGCAAGACAAGACTACATGAAGCTACTCATGGTAAGGGATGATGCAAACAAGAGCAACACATCAAGGCAAGTTTAAATGAGGCCGGAAACAACATATAACAATTTCGGTAAGTCCTCATATGCATATTTCGAAATTGGTCCAGATCTGAATAAACCTTATGTTCAAGTTGTTAAACAGCAAGTTAAGATGAACCAAGATGATCTACACGAAATTCTAGTCAAGTTACATATAAAGTTCATTTAGTTCGGAGCTACGGCCTAGAAGATATGAGCAAAACAAGTTAAACATGACATTGATGCAAAATGCATTCCAACATCAAGCAAACACACCAAAACAAGGATGCAACATGATAATATGGAACTATATGCAAAATCAAGCAAGTTTCATATAGAGCACACTCAAAACGGAGCAACGGTGCAACACACACACACTATACAAGTCATAACAACAATCTGCCCAAAACAGCAACTAGGCATATTGCACGCATCAAAACAACATGCTACAGGACCTCAACAAGAAAACAAAAGGCATGGGCATGATGTACAGGTAAAGCATTACAAAACATGAACACTGAGCTAACTCCAGAAATCACTAGAACATGCTCAAACACACATGGCAAGATTGCAAAAAATAACAGTCCAGACTTTGCAGAAAATAACATCAGGTTGTAATGTTTAGAGCTATCCAATAACATGTTACAGGAACTTATCATGGCAAACAAAGGCATGGCATGATACTACTAAATGCATAGAACAAAAGTCCGTTACTGACCATGAGCCAAAAAGGATCAGAAGATATGATGGCACCCATGTAAACATAGCAAGTTATATTACAGATTCAAACATGGCAGGAACAATGATAAGAAGGCATGTTGATGAGCTTGTACCACTCACCACAGAGCAATACATGGCATGGCAAGGGAATCAAAAGTAAGAAGGCATGTTTATAAAGCTAAGCATGGCAATAGCAAGTTCGTAGGGTGCATGGATCACTAACAACAATCATGGCAACAACTGAACTTAATGTTAACAGGCTGACAACAACATTATTTAGCAACTTTGGAGCAATATGTGAACAAGCTACAACAAGCTATAAATGCAACCAGGGGCATGGATGGATAGAGCATAACATGTAGAACAAAACACCCTTAGTGAACATCTCCAGATTGTGCATAGAATGATTTGTAGCAGCAGGTTTATATAGCATCACAAAATAACAGATTCAGCCTAGCAAAACAGTAACATCAAGTACCCTACTTAACAAGCTCGATTCACTCACCACAAGTCATTGCATGACAAGATAAGCATAGCATCATCAAGAAGACATGTTTACGAAACAAACCAAGGCAAGAACAAGTTCATAGCATGCAAGGATCAACTACAACAACCTTGGCAAAATTGAATAACATGTAAACAATCTGCCAGGAAACATTTTGAAGCAAAAGTAGAGCACGAAAACGACATGCTAGACTACTCCATAATTGCAAACAGGGGAATGAATGGATAGAGAACAACCATATGTTCAAAACGCCCTTACTGAAGTATCTCAAAATATGCATGGATCTCTCTGTAGCATCATGTTTACATGGCATCAAAATAACAGCAGAACAGAGACTAAAATCAGCAACATTACGAAGCCTAGTTTGCATGCTTGTGCTAGTTACCACATTGATCACAAAAATACATGGAATACACCACTGTAAAGATGGCATGGCATAGATCAAAACACATGTAGACATCAACCTCACAGGATGCACACATCAATCATGGCAAAAATGACAAAAGAGCTTCTTCTGTTAACAGACAGCAGACAACATTATGAAGCACTCTTACAATGATGATTCAGGCATCAAGATGAGCTCAAATGAAAATAATGCAATGGAATGAAATGAAGAACTCGTTGAGGCGAACAATTTGACATATTGCACGCACGAAGCGGAACTACAGATGAAGAGATATGATGCGATGAACATGGCATGATAATGTCAAAATATTTCGGGACTTAGTCAAATTCTACCTCGAGAAAAATTGGACGGAGGGGTTCCGGGACGGAGTGGAGGCACGTTTGGTTCGTTGCACTGGTGGATCTGGTCCCGGCGACCGGATCTCACCGGAGACGGGGGAGATGACCGGCGACGAATTGGCCGGGGCGGGCGCGGACGTCGAGGAGGGGGCGGCGCCGGAGCTAGGAGGCGGAGCTCGCCGGCGTTTGTGGCGGAGTAGTGCCACGGTGAGAAGGCGGCGAGGCGGGCACAGGCGGGGCGGCGCGGCGCTCGCCGGCGGCGGGGCGGCAGGATGCTGAGGGGCGGCACCGCGACAGCGCGG
>NC_057801.1:668794048-668824755 GCF_018294505.1 Triticum aestivum
GCGGCACGAGGGGAATTTCTAGGGTTTCGGGGGGGAATTCATCTGCGAATTTCGGGGAGAGGGGCTTATTTATAGTTTCTGGTAGCTAGGAGAGTCCAAATGAGGAGCGGTTTCTGGCCACGCGATCATGATCGAATGGCGGAGAGCATGGAAGAGACTTAGATGAGTTTTGGGCCACTTTGGAGGGGTGTTGGGCTGCAAAGAGAAAGGGGGGGGGGGGTTTCGGGCCACGGGGTTAACCGTTGGAGTATCAAACGACCTCCAAATGGCACGAAACTTGACAGGCGGTCTACCGGTGCTATACCAAGGCCGCTTGGCAAACCTCGGGCCATTCCGAGAAAGTTTAACACCCGCTCACAACGAGAGACAAAAGGGGAACGCCGGAGGACATAGGAGTGTCGGATCACAAAACGGACAACGGGGAAAATGCTCGGATGCATGAGACGAACACGTATGCAATGCAATGCACATGATGACATGCCAAAATGCAACAGACAAGCAAATGACATGGCAACAACGGCGAATAACTGGCGGACACCTGGCGCATCGAATCCGGGGCGTTACACTATTCCCTAGCTCTTCGCAATGCTCAAAGTTGCGAAGGTAGAAATCAAGAAGGAGCATCAAGTGTTGGTGGTTAACAAGACCACTAGTTTCAAGAAAAAGGGCAAAGTAAAGAAGGGGAACTTCAAGAAGAATGGCAAGCAAGTTTCCACTCCCGGGAAGAAGCCCAAGTCTGGACCTAAGCCTGAAACTAAGTGCTTCTACTGCAAAGGGATTGGTCACTAGAAGCGGAACTGCCCCAAGTATTTGGCGGATAAGAAGGATGGCAAAGTGAACAAAGGTATATTTGATATACATGTTATTGATGTGTACCTTACTAATGCTCGTGGTAGTGCCTGGGTATTTGATACCGGTTCGGTTGCTCATATTTGTAACTCGAAACAGGGTCTACGGATTAAACGAAGATTGTCTAAGGACGAGGTGACGATGCACATCGGGAATGGTTCCAAGGTCAATGTGATCGCCGTCGGCACGCTACCTCTACATCTACCTTCGGGATTAGTTTTAGACCTGAATAATTGTTATTTGGTGCCAGCGTTGAGCATGAACATTATATCTGGATCTTGTTTGATGTGAGACGGTTATTCATTTAAATCAGAGAATAATGGTTGTTCTATTATATGAGTAATATCTTTTATGGTCATGCACCCTTGAAGAGTGGTCTATTTTTGTTGAATCTCGATCGTGGTGATACACATATTCATAATATTGATGCCAAAAGATGCAAAGTTGTTAATGATAGTACAACATATTTGTGGCACTACCATTTAGGTCATATTGGTGTAAAGCGCATGAAGAAACTCCATGCAGATGGACTTTTGGAATCACTTGATTATGAATCCTTTGATGCTTGCAAACCATGCGTCATGGGCAAGATGACTAAGACTCTGTTCTCCAGAACAATGGAGCGAGCTACCGACTTATTGGAAATAATACATACCAATGTATGCAGTTCGATGAGTGTTGAGGCTCGCGGCGGGTATCATTATTTTCCGACCTTCACAGATCATTTGAGCAGATATGGGTATATCTACTTAATGAAACACAAGTCTGAAACATTTGAAAAGTTCAAAGAATTTCAGAGTGAAGTGGAGAATCATCATAACAAGAGAATAAAGTTTCTACGATCTGATCACGGAGGCAAATATTTGAGTTACGAGTTTGGCCTTCATTTAAAACAATGTGGAATAGTTTCACAACTCACGCCACCTGGAACACCACATTGTAATGGTGTGTCCTAATGTCGTAACCATACTTTATTAGATATGGTGCGATCTATGATGTCTCTTACCAATTTACCACTATCGTTTTTGGGTTATGCATTAGGGACAACTGCATTCACTTTAAATTGGTCACCATCTAAATTCGTTGAGACGACACCGTATGAACTATGGTTTGGCAAGAAACCTAAGCTGTCGTTTCTTAAAGTTTGGGGTTGCGATGCATATGTGAAAAACCTTCAACCTGATAAGCTCGAGCCCAAATCGGAGAAGTGCATCTTCATAGGATACCCAAAAGAGACTGTTGGGTACACCTTCTATCACAGGTCTGAAGGCAAGATCTTTGTTACTAAAATGGATCCTTTCTAGAGAAGGAGTTTCTCTCGAAAGAAAGGAGTGGGAGGAAATTCGAACTTGATGAGGTAATTGTACGTGATGCCTACACCAATTCGTGAGGAAGCTAATAACAATGATCATGAAACTTCAGATCAAGTTACTAACGAACCTCATAGGTCAACCAGAGCATGTTCCGCACCAGAGTGGTACGGTAATCATGTTCTGGAAGTCATGTTACTAGACCATGACGAACCTACGAACTATGAGGAAGCGATGATGAGCCAAGATTCTGCAAAATGGCTTGAGGCCATGAAATCTGAGATGGGATCCATGTATGAGAACAAAGTGTGGACTTTAGTGGACTTGCCCGATGATCGGCAAGCCATAGAGAATAAATGGATCTTCAAGAAGAAGATTGACGCTGATGGTAATGTTACTGTCTACAAAGCTCGACTTGTCGCAAAAGGTTTTCGACAAGTTCAAGGAGTTGACTACAATGAGACCTTCTCACCTGTAGCGATGCTTAAGTCTGTCCAAATGAGGTTAGCAATTGCCGCGTTTTATGATTATGAAATCTGGCAAATGGATGGCAAAACTGCATTCCTTAATGGTTATCTTAGAGAAGAGTTGTATATGATGCAACCAGAAGGTTTTGTCTATTCTAAAGGTGCTAACAAAGTGTGCAAGCTCCAGCGATCCATTTATGGACTGGTGCAAGCCTCTCGGAGTTGGAATATACATTTTGAGGAGGTGATCAAAGCATATAGTTTTATATAGACTTTTGGAGAAGCCTGTATTTACAAGAAAGTGAGTGGGATCTCTGTAGCATTTCTAATATTATATGTGGATGACATATTGTTGATTGGAAATGATATAGAATTTCTGAATAGCATAAAAGTATACTTTAATAATAGTTTTTCAATGAAAGACCTCAGTGAAGCTGCTTATATATTGGGCATCAAGATCTATAGAGATAGATCAAGACACTTAATTGGACTTTCACAAAGCACATACCTTGATAAGATTTTGAAGAAGTTCAAAATAGATGAGTCAAAGAAAGGGTTCTTGCCTGTGTTACAAGGTGTGAAGTTGAGTCAGACTCAATGCCCGACCACTGCAGAAGATAGAGAGAAAATGAAAGTCATTCCCTATGCTTCAGCCATAGGTTCTATCATGTATGCTATGCTGTGTACCAGACCTAATGTGCGCCTTCCTATAAGTATAGCAGGGAGGTACCAAAGTAATCCAGGAGTGGACCACTAGACAACGGTGAAGAGCATCCTAAAGTACGTGAAAAGGACTAAGGATATGTTTCTCATTTATGGATGTGACAAAGAGCTCATGGTAAATGGTTACGTCGATGCTAGCTTTGACACTGATCTGGATGACTCTAAGTCACAGACCAGATACGTATTTATATTGAATGGTGGACCTGTCAGTTGGTGGAGTTCCAAGCAAAGCATCATGGCGGGATCTACGTGTGAAGCGGAGTACATAGCTGCTTTGGAAACAGCAAATGAAGGAGTCTGGGTTAAGGAGTTCATATCCGATCTAGGTGTAATACCTAGTGCATCGGGTCCAATGAAAATCTTTTGTGACAATACTGGAGCAATAGCCTTGGCGAAGCAATCCAGATTTCACAAAAGGACCAAACACATCAAGAGATGCTTCAACTCCATCCATGACCAAGTCAAGGAGGGAGACATAGAGATTTGCAAAATACATACGGATCTGAATGTGGCAGGCCCGTTGACTAAGCCTCTTCCACGAACAAAACATGATCAGCACCAAGACTCCATGGGTGTTAGAACCATTACAATGTAATCTAGATTATGGACTCTAGTGCAAGTGGGAGACTGAAGGAAATATGCCCTAGATGCAATAATAAAGTTGTTATTTATATTTCCTAATGTCATGATAAATATCTATTATTCATGCTAGAATTGTATTAACCGGAAACTTGATACATGTGTGAATACATAGACAAAACAAAGTGTCCCTAATATGCCTCTACTAGACTAGCTCGTTAATCAAAGATGGTTAAGTTTCCTGACCATAGACATGTGTTGTCATTTGATGAACAGGATCACATCATTAGGAGAATGATGTGATGGACAAGACCTATCCATTAGCTTAGCATAATGATCGTTAAGTTTTATTGCTACTCCTTTCTTCATGACTTATACATATTCCTTTGACTATGAGATTATGCAACTCCCGAATACCGGAGGAATACCTTGTGTGCTATGATAACCCGCAAGTATACGGGATCAACTGTAGCCTCTTTCGATAAGTAAGAGTGTCGAACCCAATGAGGAGCTAAAGGTAGAACAAATATTCCCTCAAGTTCTATCGACCACTGATACAACTCTACGCACGCTTGACGTTCGCTTTACCTAGAACAAGTATGAAACTAGAAGTACTTTGTAGGTGTTGTTGGGTAGGTTTGCAAGATAATAAAGAGCACGTAAATATAAACTAGGGGCTATTTAGATAAATATGCAATAAAGTAAATATAGCGAGTGTGGAAAAGTGGTGGTAGGAGTTGTGAAATTGCCCCTATGTAATTGACTATGTTACTAGACCGGTAATCACTATTGCAATTCTATTTGAGGGAGAGGAATAAGCTAACATACTTTCTCTTCTTGGATCATATGCACTTATGATTGGAACTCTAGCAAGCATCCGCAACTACTAAAGATCATTAAGGTAAAACCCAACCATAGCATTAAAGTATCAAGTCCCCTTTATCCCATACGCAAACAACCTACTTACTCGGGTATGTGCTTCTGTCACTCACGCCACCCACCATATGCAAATCATGAACATATTGCAAACCCTGCAGCGGGGATCCCTCACGCTTGCGCGACACGGAGAGCACTGCTACGTCTTGATCTTGCGTTGGTTTTCCTTGAAGAGGAAAGGGTGATGCAGCAATAGTAGCGTAAGTATTTCCCTCAGTTTTTGAGAACCAAGGTATCAATCTAGTAGGAGGCTCCTCAAAAGTCCCATGCACCTACACAAACCAACAAAGAACTCGCAACCAATGCAATGAAGGGGTTTCAATCCCTTCACGACCACTTGCGAAAGTGAGATCTGATAGAGATAGTATGATAAGATAAATATATTTTTGGTATTTTATAATATAGATGCAAAAAGTAAAGATGCAAATATAAGTAGATTGAAAGCAAATAAGATAAGAGATAGACCCGGGGGCCATAGGTTTGACTAGAGGCTTCTCTCAAGATAGCATAAGTATTACGGTGGGTGAACAAATTACTGTCGAGCAATTGATAGAAAAGCGAATAATTATGAGATTATCTAGGCATGATCATGTATATAGGCATCACGTCCATAACAAGTAGACCGACTCCTGCCTGCATCTACTACTATTACTCCACACATCGACCGACTCCTGCCTGCATTTAGAGTATTAAGTTCACAAAGAAAAGAGTAACGCATTAAGCAAGATGACATGATGTAGAGGGATAAACTCATGCAATATGATATAAACCCCATCTTTTTATCCTCGATGGCAATATTACAATACGTGCCTTGCAACCCTTTCTGTCACTGGGTAAGGACACCACAAGATTGAACCCAAAGCTAAGCACTTCTCCCATGGCAAGAAAGATAAATCTAGTAGGCCAAACCAAACCGATAATTCGAAGAGACCTGCAAAGATAACTCAATTATACATAAAAGAATTCAGAGGAGATTCAAATATTTCTCATAGATAAAGAGTATCATAAACTCACAATATATCGGATCTCGACAAACACACCGCAAAAAGAGTTTACATCGAATAGATCTCCACAAGAGAGGGGGAGAACATTGTATTGAGATCCAAAAAGAGAGAAGAAGCCATCTAGCTAATAACTATGGACCCGAAGGTCTGTGATAAACTACTCACAAATCATCGGAGGGGTATGGTGTTGATGTAGAAGCCCTCTGTGGTCGATTCCCCCTCCGGCGGAGCGCTGGCGAAGGCTCCAAGATGGGATCTCGCGGATACAAAAGGTTACGACGGTGGAAATTGTGTGTCGGGTGGTCCCTGGATGTTTTCGGGGTACGTAGGCTTATATAGGAGGAAGAAGTACGTCAGTGGCTGCCCGAGGGGCCCACGAGACAGGGGCACGCCCTATAGAGGGGGGGCGCCCTACCCTCTCATGGCCGCCTTAGCTGCTTCTTGACTTGCACTCCAAGTCCTCTGGATCACGTTCGTTCCAAAAATCACGCTCCTGAAGGTTTCATTCCGTTTGGACTCCGTTTGATATTCCTTTTCTTCGAAATACTGAAACAGGCAAAAAAAGCAATACGGGTTGGGCCTCCGGTTAGTAGGTTAGTCCCAAAAATGATATAAATGTGTAAAATAAAGCCCATAAACATCCAAAAGGGGTAATATAATAGCATGGAATAATAAAAAATTATAGATACATTGGAGACGTATCAAGCATCCCCAAGCTTAATTCATGCTCGTCCTCGAGTAGGTAAATGATAAAAAAAGAATTTTTGATGTGGAATGCTACCTAGCATAATTCTCAATGTAATTTTCTTTATTGTGGCATGAATGTTCAGATCCAAATGATTCAAAATAAAAGTTCATATTGATAAAAGAAATAGTAATACTTCAAGCATACTAATGAAAGTAATCATGTCTTCTCAAAATAACATGGCAAAAGAAAGTTCATCCCTACAAAATCATATAGTTAGGCTATTCTTCATGTTCGTCACACAAAGATGTTCCCAACTTCTATACCCCCGATGACAAGCCAAGCAATTGTTTTATACTTAAATAATCTCAAACTTTTTCAACCTTCACGCAATACATGAGCGTGAGCCATGTATATAACACTATGGGTGGAATAGAATATGATGATGGGGATTGTGTGGAGAAGACAAAAAAGGAGAAAGTCTCACATTGACGAGGATAATCAATGGGCTATGAAGATGCCCATCAATTGATGTCAACATGAGGAGTAGGGATTGCCATGCAACGGATGCACTAGAGCTATAAATGAATGCTCAACAAAAGAAAACTAGTGGGTGTGCATCCAACTTGCTTGCTCACGAAGACCTAGGGCATTTGAGGAAGCCCATCGTAGGAATATACAAGCCAAGTTCTATAATGAAAAATTCCCACTAGTATGAAAAAGACAACCTATGAGACTCACTATATGAAAAACATGGTGCTACTTTGAAGCACAATATATGAGACTCACTACATGAAGAACAAGGTGCTACTTTGAAGCACAAGTGTGGAAAAAGAGATAGTAACATTGCCCTTTTTTTATTTTCTTTGTTTTTATTTTCTTTTATTTTCTCTTTTTTCATTGGCCTTTCCTTTTTTTTCTTTTTTTTCTTTTTGGGCAATGCTCTAATAATGATGATCATCACAGTTTCATTGATTACAACATATGAATTACAACTCAAAACTAGAACAAGATATGACTCTATATGAATGCCTCCGGTGGTGTACCGGGATGGTGCAATGAATCAAGAGTGACATGTCTGAAAAATAATGCATGGTGGCTTTGCCACAAATACGATGTCAACTACATGATCATGCAATGGCAATATGACAAAAGTAAAGTATGTCATGATGATGATGAATGGAACGGTGGAAAGTTGCATGGCAATATATCTCGGAATGGCTATGGAAACGCCATAATAGGTAGGTATGGTGGCTGTTTTGAGGAAGATATAAGGAGGTTTATGTGTGATAGAGCGTATCGTATCACAGGGTTTGGATGCACCGGCAAAGTTTGCACCAACTCTCAAGGTGAGAAAGGGCAATGCACGGTACCGAAGAGGCTAGCAATGGTGGAAAGGTAAAAGTGCGTATAATCCATGGACTCAACATTAGTCAAAAGAACTCATATACTTATTGCAAAAATTTAGAAGTCATCAAAAATCAAGCACTACGCACATGCTCCTAGGGGGATAGATTGGTAGGAAAAGACCATCGCTCGTCCCCGACCGCCACTCATAAGGATGCACAAGCCAGGTACACTTCATGTTTCAAATTTGTTACACAACATTAACCATAAGTGCATGCTACGGGACTTGATAACTTCAACACAAGCATTCCTTAAATTCATAATTACCCAACTATCATGACTTTAATATCACTACCTCCATATCTCAAAACAATTATCAAGTATCAAATTGATCATAGCATCCAATTCACTTGCTATGATAGTTTTTATTATACCCAACTTGGATGTTCATCATCCTAGGACCAAATTTGTTACCATAGAAACTACCATGCTGTTCTAAAAGACTCTCAAAATAATATAAGTGAAGCATGAGAGACTAGCAATTTCTACAAAAATAAGTCACCGCCGTGCTCTAAAAGATATAAGTGAAGCACTAGAGCAAAAACTATCAAGCTCAGAAGGTATAAGTGAAGCACATAGCAAATTCTAATAGATTCCAATCAAATAGGCTTCTCCCAAAAGGTGTGTACAGAAAGGATGATTTTGGTAAACTAAAAAGCAAAGACTAATATAATACACGACGCTCCAAGCAAAACACATATCATGTGGCAAATAAAAATATAGCTCCAAGTAAAGTTACCAATGAACGAAGACGAAAGAGGGGAAGCCTTCCCGGGGCATCCCCAAGCTTAGGCTTTTTACTATCCTTGAATATATTGGGGTGCCAAGGGCATCCCCAAGCTTAGGCTCTTGCCACTCGTTATTCCATAGTCCATAAAAGTTTTACCCAAAACTTGAAAACTTCACAACACAAAACTCAACAGGAAATCTTATAAGCTCCGTTAGTGAAAGAAAACAAAAACACCACATAAGGTACTGCAATGAACTCATTATTTATTTGTTTTGGTGTTAAACCTACTGTATTCCAAGTTCTCTATGGTTCATACCCTTATATACTAGCCATAGATGCATCAAAATATGGCAAACAACACACGAAAAACAGAATCTGTCAAAAACAGAACAGTCTGTAGCAATCTGTAACTAACGCAAACTTCTGGACCTCTAACAATCCTACCAAAATAGGACGTACTGAAAAATTTGTTTATTGATAATCAGCAAAAAGAATCAATGCCAAAGCACGTTTCTATGATTTATTAAAAAATTTCTCGTGAGTGCAAAGTTTCTGTTTTTCAGCAGAATCAAATCAACTATTATCATAGGTTATCATATAGGTTCCACTTGGCACAAACACTAATTAAAAGATAAAAACACATCTAAACATAAAGTATATGCAAAATTTATTACCAAACAGGAACAAAAACAAATAACACAAATAAAATTGGGTTGCCTCCCAACTAGCGCTATCGTTTAACGCCCCTAGCTAGGCATAAAAGCGAAGATAGATCTATGTAGTGCCATCTTTGGCACTTGATTCATATGTAGCTCGCATGATAGATTCATAAGGTAATTTGACTTTCTTTCTTGGAAAGTGCTCCATGCCTTTCTTTAATGGAAATTGGAATCTAATATTCCCTTCCTTCATATCAATAATCGCACCAATCGTTCTAAGGAAAGGTCCACCAAGAATAATATGGCAAGAAAGATTGCAATCTATATCAAGAACGATAAAATCTACGGGCACCAGATTTCTATTTGCAACAATGAGAACATCATTGATCCTTCCCATTGGCTTTTTAGTGGTGGAATCCGCAAGGTGCAAATTTAAAGAGCAATCTCAAGATCATGGAAACCTAGAATATCACATAAAGTTTTCGGAATCGTGGAAACACTAGCACCTAAATCACACAAAGCAAAACACTCATGATCTTTAGTTCTAATTTTTATAGTAGGTTCCCACTCATCATTAAGTTTTCTAGTTATAGAAACTTCCAAATTAAGTTTTTCACCATAAGAATGCATCAAAGCATCAACGATATGTTTGGTAAAAGCTTTATTTTGACTATAAGCATGTGGAGAATTAACAACAGATTGCAACAAGGTAATACAAACTTCTAAAGAACAATAATCAGAATCAAATTCCTTGAAATACGAGATAGTGGGTTCAATGCTATTTAAAGTCATGACCTCTCCAATCCCACTTTTACAAATTTTAGCATCAAGATCTAAAAACTCTGAATTTTTGGGACGCCTTCTAGGTAAAGTTGACTCATCTTCAGTCCCATAATTTTCAAGATTCATATTGCAAAACAAAGATCTAATAGGAGACACGTCAATAACTTTAAGATCTTCATCATTATTTTCATGGAAACTAGAAGAACACGCCTTTACAAAGCTATCTTTCTTAGCACGCAATCTAGCGGTTCTTTCCTTGCACTCGTCAATGGAAATTCTCATTAATTTGAGAGACTCATTGATATCATGCTTAGGGGAAGAAGATCTAAGTTTGAGAGAATCAACATCAAGCAAAAGTCTATCAACGTTCCTAGCCAAATCATCAACTTTGAGCAATTTTTCTTCAAGCAAGGCATTAAAATTCTTTTGAGAAATCATAAATTCTTTCACACTATTCTCAAAATCAGAGGGCATCTTATTAAAATTACTATGAGAATTATTGTAGGAATTTCCATAATTATTAGAGGAATTACTAGGGAACGGTCTAGAATTAAAGTTTCCTCTATAAGCATTGTTTCCAAAACTATTCCTACCAACAAAATTCACATCCATAGATTCATTATTATTCTCAATCAAAGTTGACAAAGGCATATCATTGGGATCAAGAGGAGTATTTTTAGTAGAAAACAATTTCATAAGTTCATCCATCTTTCCACTCAAAACATTGATTTCTTCTATAGCACTTTTTTACTACAAGATCTTTCGGTGTGCCATTGAGAATAATTTGCCATAATATTATCAAGAAGTTTTGTAGCATATCTTAATGTGATTTTCATAAACGTGCCTCCCGCGGCCAAATCTAAGAGATTTCTAGAAGCAAAGTTCAAACCGACATAATTTTTTTGTATGATCATCCATAATTCAAACCATGAGTAGGGCAATTGTGAATCATCAATTTCATTCTTTCCCAAGATTGGGGAACATGCTCATGATCAAGTTGTTTAAAATTCATAATATCGTTTCTAAGAGTGATAATCTTAGTGGGAGGAAAATACTTAGAGATAAAAGCATCTTTGCACTTGTTCCAAGAATCAATACTATTTTTAGGCAAAGACAAAAACCAAACTTTAGCATAATCTCTATGTGAAAAAGGAAATAAGTTCCATTTAACAATATGATTATCTGTATCTTTCTTATTTTGCATATCACACAAATCAACAAAGTTGTTTAGATTAGTAGCGGCATCTTCACTAGGAAGGCCGATGAATTGATCTTTCATAACAAGATTCAGCAAAGCAGTATTGATTTCACAAGACTCAACATCATTAAGAGGAGCAATCGGAGTACTAAGGAAATTATTATTATTGGTATTGGAGAAATCACACAATTTGGTATTATCTTGCGCCATGGCAACAAGTAATCCAACACACAAACAAACAGAAAAAGGCAAGCGAAAAGAGATAAAGAGAGATTGGGAAAGAGAGGGCGAATAAAACGGCAAAGGTGAAGTGGGGGAGAGGAAAACGAGAGGCAAATGGCAAATAATGTAAATGCGAGGGAGATGGGTTTATGATGGGTACTTGGTATGTCTTGACTTGAGCGAAGACCTCCCCGGCAACAGCGCCAGAAATCCTTCTTGCTACGTCTTGAGCTTGCGTTGGTTTTCCTTGAAGAGGAAAGGGTGATGCAGCAATAGTAGTGTAAGTATTTCCCTTAGTTTTTGAGAACCAAGGTATCAATCCAGTAGGAGGCTCCTCAAAAGTCCCACGCACCTACACAAACCAAACGCGATAAAGGGGTTGTCAATCCCTTCAAGGCCACTTGCGAAAGTGAGATCTGATAGAGATAGTATGATAAGATAAATATATTTTTGGTATTTTATAATATAGATTCAAAAAGTAAAGATGCAAATAAAAGTAGATTGAAAGCAAATAAGATAAGAGATAGACCCGGGGGCCATAGGTTTCACTAGAGGCTTCTCTCAAGATAGCATAAGTATTACGGTGGGTGAACAAATTACTGTCGAGCAATTGATAGAAAAGCGAATAATTATGAGATTATCTAGGCACGATCATGTATATAGGCATCACGTTCGTAACAAGTAGACCGACTCCTGCCTGCATCTACTACTATTACTCCACACATCGACCGACTCATGCCTGCATCTAGAGTATTAAGTTCACAAAGAACAGAGTAACGCATTAAGCAAGATGACATGATGTAGAGGGATAAACTCATGCAATATGATATAAACCCCATCTTTTTATCCTCGATGGAAACAATACAATACGTGCCTTGCAACCCTTTATGTCACTGGGTAAGGACACCGCAAGATTGAACCCAAAGCTAAGCACTTCTCCCATGGCAAGAAAGATCAATCTAGTAGGCCAAACCAAACCGATAATTCGAAGAGACTTGCAAAGATAACTCAATCATACATAAAAGAATTCAGAGGAGATTCAAATATTTCTCATAGATAAACTTGATCATAAACCCACAATTCATCGGATCTCGACAAACACACCGCAAAAAGAGTTTACATCGAATAGATCTTCACAAGAGAGGGGGAGAACATTGTATTGAGATCCAAAAAGAGAGAAGACGCCATCTAGCTAATTATTATGGACCCAAAGGTCTGTGGTAAACTACTTACAACTCATCGGAGGGGCTATGGTGTTGATGTAGAAGCCCTCCGTGGTCGATCCCCCCTCCAGCGGAGCACCGGCGAAGGCTCCAAGATGGGATCTCGCGGATACATAAGGTTACGGCGGTGGAAATTGTGTTTCGGGTGCTCCTTGGATGTTTTCGGGGTACGCAGGCTTATATAGGAGGAAGAAGTACGTCGGTGGCTGTCGGTGTCAAAACCGGCGGATCTCCGGTAGGGGGTCCCGATCTGTGCGTCTTAGGCAGATGGTAACAAGAAGCAAGGGACACAATGTTTACCCAAGTTCGGGCCCTCTTGATGGAGGTAAAACCCTACTTCCTGCTTGATTAATATTGAAGATATGTATAGTACAAGAGTAGATCTACCACGAGATCGTAGAGGCTAAACCCTAAGAGCTGGCCTATGATGGTATGAATGTAACTGTGATCGGCCTTCTAAGGACCATCCTCTCCGGTTTATATAGACACCAGAGAGGGATAGGGTTTACATGGAGTCGGTTACAAGGAAGGAAATATAATATCCGGATCGCCAAGCTTGTCTTCCACGCAAAGGAGAGTCCCATACGGAGACGGGCCGAAGTCTTAAGTCTTGTATCTTCATGCTTCAATAGTCTGGACGATGTATACTATCCGACTCTCCCGATAGCCCCTAATCCAGGACTCCCTCAGTAGCCCCTGAACCAGGCTTCAATGACGATGAGTCCGGCGCGCAGTCTTGTTTTCGGTATTGCAAGGCAGGTTCCCTCTCCGAATACTCCGATGTACCCATCACGACGAACGGTGTCCGGCATCTCATCAATGTTGTACTCCTCAGCTTCAGTGCTTCAATAATGACCATTTCCACGTGTGGAGCGGATGCGAGGAGTCAAGGCATTTTTGCATTTGCCACCCTCGGTCCTTCGGGCTAACCGTCTATTTGAATAGACGGGGATTCCCAGATCCAAACCTCACTCTCCCTTCTCGAGCAAGCATCCAACAGAGCGCCTAGAAAAAACCATTCGAACATGGCCGGTCGTCGCAGCTCTTCTGCTCGCTCCCCTTGCCCCAAGCCGGGGGACTGGGGAGAGTGTTTAGTTTCTCATAGTTGTTTGATAAAGTTACAAACCCAAGGGCTCCTCCCGCCGGCGTTCATGGTCCCTGTCCGAGCCGGAGTGGCCACCTATAACGGCAGAGAACAAGCGGAGAGATCCCCCAATCCGTCTCTAGAGGAGCGAATATGCCTAATTCCGCATTTGTTAAGTGGCGTCGGGTTTCCTATTCATCCATTCCTTCGTGGGCTTCTGGAGTTCTACGGCCTCCAGTTGCACAACTTTACCCCAGCCTCCGTACTACATATAGAAGGGTATGTCGCCCTTTGTGAGCTATTTCTAGGCTGTGAGGCTCATTTCGGATTGTGGAAGAAGCTGTTCTGCCTTGTCCCCCGCAACCAGGGAGAATCCCTATGTCAAGTGGGCGGGGCCGAAGTATGGTGTATCACTGAGACCGGATACTTATCCGACACTCCCAAGAAGGCACCATATAACTGGGCTTCAGAGTGGTTTTATATTGACGACGCTCCCGTTCCGGATCCAGTCCGGACAGGACTCCCCAAGTTCAGTAACACCCCGCCGAGGGCATGTCTAAGCTGGCGCTCACGAGGCCCCCAAGAAGAGGATTCCAGGGAAATACATTTACTGATGAGTAGGATAAAGTTATTGGCCAAATCCGGACTGACGATAGTCGAGGTCATGGAAATATGCATAATGCGGGGAGTGCAGCCGCTTCAATATCGGGGAAATCCCATGTAGCACTTCAACGGGACAGACGATGCCACCCGCTATGGCTGTAAGGGTCCGGACTCCCCCACCGCTCTGGCAAGGATACTGTCCGACCTATACAAAGGAGAAGAGGAAGACTTCCTCCATATCAAACCGCAGGACGGATTCTCCATGTATAATCCCCCAAACTGGGTAAGTCGTCATTTATTTTCTCGCTTCACTTATTGTGGCATTCTTTGCTAAAGTTACCTGCATCAATATTTCTGAGCAGGAACTGAGGAGGGCCATAGAAAGTATCTCCAGCCCTTCCCCGCAGCCAGAGGACCTCGAAAGGGCCCTGGATCCAGGACTCGAAGAAGACCCAGATGCGGCCGTGGAGCTTGTCGATGGGATATTTTATCGGGTGAGCCGTGACGGCGCCTCAGTGGCTATTACTCCTGATTATCCCGGACCGCTACCCTCGTCGCGTGTAAGCCAAGCCGAAGACTCGATCCTCCGAAGAGGACTCTTTCCTGATGTCATGCCTTATCCCTGAAGCGTCGTGTTTTTGCAGAAGCGACATTTAGAGCGCAGAGCCGAGCCCCTAGGGACCCGTCAGCCACATGCGTCCGGATTGGGTAGGCTCAAGAGGAAAGCGGTTAGGGCCGACACGCCTCTATAGAGGTAAGGAAACAACCTGTCATGTAATTATTGTTATTTGAAGTGTAACAACGCCCTTTACATCCTGGCAGGAAGAGGGGTATCCGCACTATATCCGGGGATCGTGCCAACCACGCCTCCACCAGTCGGGCTCCAGAACTGACTTCGAGAGAGGAGGCGGACGTAGGGCCAATGCCGCATAGTCCTCCGACAGAGGACGCAGATATGCTCTCTGCCATGAATTCTGAAGTAGAGAGCACCATGAATCACCGGCGTCGACGGGCCGTGCTTCGCAACAATATCTTTTCCAAAGAGGCATTTAATGCTTTCAATTCGGGAGACGCATACATCCGAGCTGCTCAAAGCGGACTCGCCCGGGCGATAGTCCAGTATACCAAAGATATACGGGTAAGAAAGTTTGATGAGCATGTATAGCAGTAGCCCCTGAGACTTGAAACGGTTGAAACAATAGTTTTAAGTATCAATTTATGTGCAGGTTCTTGTAGATAAGAATGAGCAATTGTCTCGGGAGCTAGAGGAGTGCAAGACCCAACTGAGGGCCACAGTTGCCAAGCTAGAGGAATCCCAGAAGGCCTCATGTGGTAACATTTATCTCGATTATATGAAAATGCACCAGTTAGCAACTAGTTGGTTGACAAATTTAAATCCGGAGGGCGGGAGGGATGACGAGTCGCATCTCCAGAGGCAACTAAAGGCCGGCGAGCGCATTCTTACGCAAGTTAAGCAGGAGAAGAATACTCTCCAAGATGCTAATGTTCAGCTGGACGTGGAATTGAAAGACATCCATGCATAGCTGGCGGACTCCGTGAAGGAGAACAAAAGGCTTCGCCGCGGCATTTATGGTAAGTGCCAAGACGAACTATAGCATAGTTCGGCGGGGAAGTATATTGGAAGAGTTTTGCTTGTAGGAATGCTGACGGGTCGCCCTGAGGAGGAGATGCCTGCATCTGCAGGCGTTTTACTGCAAGACCTCTCACAGCTGCACGAGCGAGCTTGGCAGGCAATGCAGGGCGTAGCGCAGGCCTTGTGGCCGTCAAGCCTCCTGCCAAATGGCATGGAAGAGCTTGTGGACATGCGTCAAGGGGCACGGTGGCACTTCCGACTGTGGAAGATGTCAGCCTACCAGCAGGGTGCAAGGGAAGCATGGGCTATGGTGAAGACGCGCTACACCAAGATGGACCCGAACCATATGGCCAAAGTCAGACCGGCGGGGCCAGATGGGAAAGAAATTCCCGTGAGTCTGGTATATGACCAGGTGGCGTTGGCCGCGAAGTATTCTCAACAGGATTGTAAGCTAGATAGCTTGTTGGATGGTATAGAGGATGAATATAGTCAGTCCAAGTGACTGTGTAATTCAATGGACATAAGTAGCCCCTAGCCGGATTAAAATCATTTTTCATGGCGGGCGTTTTCACTTCAGCCCCCGGACCCTACAGTCCGGGGTGTGTCCGAATACCCGCTCGGTTATACAAAACCGGAGTATGCGTGGAAACTAGGCGTAGGGGTCATAAGTGCTTGAACAGACAAGTACCCAACTAGTTATGTTATATTACATGGATAGTAAGAAACATCTTCCAGGGAGAATAGTTCCGTTAAGGGTTCCTTTCCCTGGGTAAGCATGTGTCAAGGTACATGTCCAGACTACGAAGCATAGAGCAGGATACAAAACTTCTGGGGATTAATGTTATGATAAATGAAGATATCTTTTGTTCACCGACCAAATATTCTCTTAAGGAAACTAGCTTTCGGCTTCACCCAGTCTGAGGTACACATCCGGCTCAACCGGCAGTAACAATCACAGAGGTGCTCCCCTTATGACCTAGCCGAATTAACAGGAACGTAGGGCATAAACACAGGAGCCAGGCAACCCAGCTTGGCCACATCTTAAGTCATCTCGATGCATATATTGGTGAAGAAAAGGCACACATGGAAAAAGAAACGCATGTGTGACGGGCAAAAAGCCCTGAGAGTAATTTATATTTAGCTTCCGTATAGGAAGCCCCCAGGTAAAGCTTACACACATAGTGCGGCCGGAGTAGTCCAGGAGTCCATACTGTATTAAATACTGTGTGTGAAGGGGAAAAAGATCGAGAAAGGAAGAGGGAGGGAGCATAATTAAAAAGGAGGGGGTAAGGAGACGAACACTGAGTTTGGCGCTAGGCGTAGAATCTCCTGAGTCTGGCCGTGTTCCATGGGTTTGGCTTGAGCCTGTTGTCGGACGCATTACATAAGCGGTACGCTCCTCCGGTGAGAACTTTGTCGATGATGAAGGGGCCTTCCCACTTGAGTTTGAGCTTGTCCTTTTTCTTCTCCGGTAAGCGTAGAACGAGCTCGCCAATATTATATGTTTTGGCCCGCACTTCTTTGCTTTGGTATCGTCGAGCCTGTTGCTGATAGAATGTGGAACGGGCCTTAGCGACATCGCGCTCCTCCTCCAGGGCGTCCAAGTTATCCTGCCGATCTAACTCGGCTTCCTTCTCTTCGTACATGCGTGCGCGTGGCGAATCATGTATTATGTCACAAGGTAGTACTTCTTCCGCACCGTACACCATAAAAAATGGTGTATATCCGATGCTGCAATTCGGCGTGGTCCGCAGCCCCCATAGTACGGAGTCGAGCTCCTCGATCCAATGAGTACCCGTCTCTATCAAGGATCGCACTAGTCTGGGTTTGATGCCACTCATGATGAGACCGTTTGCCCGTTCGACCTGGCCATTTGTTTGAGGATGGTAGACGGAAGCATAGTCGAGCTTAATGCCCATTTTGCCGCACCAAGATTTCACCTCATCGGCTGTGAAATTTGATCCATTATCGGTGGTGATGCTGTGGGGGACACCGTATCGGTGTATGACCCCGGATATAAAGTCTATTACTGGTCCGGATTCGGCCGTTTTCACTGGTTTGGCTTCTATCCATTTGGTGAACTTGTCTACCATGACCAATAAGTATTTTTTCTTGTGGCTTCCCCCTTTAAGGGGTCCAACCATATCCAGCCTCTAGACCGCGAAGGGCCAAGTTATGGGGATTGTTTGGAGAGCGGTAGGGGGCATATGACTCTGATTGGCAAAGAGCTGGCAACCGACGCAGTGTTGGACAAGGTCCTATGCGTCTGCTCGGGTCGTCGGCCAATAGAAACCTGTACCGAAGGCCTTGCTGACTAGTGCTCGAGCTGTGACGTGGTGCCCGCCGAGTCCGGCATGGATTTCAGCCAAGAGCTGCCGCCCTTCCTCTTCGGAGATGCACCTTTGGGGCACTCCGGTCGCACTTTTCTTATAGAGTTCCCTTTCATGGACTTTGTAAGCTTTAGAACGCCGGACGATGTAGCGTGCTTCATTTTGGTCTTCGAGGAGCTCCTGCCTATTTAGGTAGGCCAAGAAACGCTCAGTCCACGGGGAGATGACAACCATTATTTCGTGGGCTGACGATGTTATTTCGGTGGTAGAGCCTCCGATTATGTGTGATAGTTCGGAATCTGGGGATGTATTCGGATCCGTGCTGGTAATGCTGGACTCCCCTTCCCATATCACGGATGGCTTGAACAGCCTTTCTAGGAATATTTTAGGTGGGACAGGGTCCCGTTTAGCGCCGATGCGGGCAATGACATCTACTTCTTGATTGTGTTTCTCGAGCCACATGGGGA
Source organism: Triticum aestivum (assembly GCF_018294505.1). Lineage (NCBI taxonomy): Eukaryota > Viridiplantae > Streptophyta > Magnoliopsida > Poales > Poaceae > Triticum > Triticum aestivum. Next base: position 668,812,902 of record NC_057801.1, read on the forward strand.
AATTCGAGCCCCTCAAACCGAGCTGACATTTTAAGGACGGCATTACGGTAGGCCACCATTTTCGGATCCTTGGCATGAAAGTCTCTGTTTATTTGTGATATTGCGAGGTTTGAATCCCCGCGCACCTCTAGGCGTTGAATGCTCATAGAGACTGCCATTCGAAGACCGTGCAATAGAGCCTCATATTCGGCTGCGTTGTTGGAGTCTGTGTATAGTATTTGGAGGACGTATTGGACCGTGTCTCCGGTTGGAGACGTCAGGACTACACCCACTCCCAATCCGGCCAGCATTTTAGAGCCGTCGAAGTGCATGATCCAGTAAGAGTATGCGCCGTACTCTTTAGGGAGTTCGGCTTCCGTCCATTCGGCGACTAAGTTAGCTAGTACTTGCGACATGATAGCCCGCCGAGGCTTGTATGTTATGTCGAACGGAAGGAGCTCGATGGCCCATTTAGCAATCCGGCCCGTGGCATCCCAGTTATTTATTATATCGTTTAGTGGTACTTCAGAGGCCACCGTAATCGAACACTCTTGAAAGTAGTGTCGTAGCTTTCGGGATGACATGAAGACTGCGTACGCTATTTTTTGATAGTGTGTGTATCGAGATTTGCATGGGGTGAGGACTGTGGATACGTAATAAACCGGCTTCTGTAGCGGGAATTTGTATCCTTCAACCTCTCATTCGACAACAAGTACTGCACTTACAACTTGATGTGTTGCAGCTATGTACAGCAGCATAGGTTCGCCGATATTTGGCACTGTTAGGACCGGATTACGGGCCAATAAGGTCTTTATTTCATCGAGTCCGGCCACGGCTGCATCTGTCCACACAAAGTGTTCGGTGCGCCGAAGAAGGCGGTAAAGAGACAATGCCTTTTCTCCTAACCTGGAGATAAAGCGGCTCAAAGCAGCCACGCATCCAGCTAGTTTCTGGATGTGTTTGAGGTCTGTTGGTATAGCCAACTGCGACAAAGCTCGGATTTTTGCTGGATTAGCTTCAATTCCTCTATTGGAAACGATGAAGCCCAGCAGTTTTCCAGAGGGGACGCCAAAAACGCATTTCTCCAGATTCAGCTTGATGTCGTATGTTCGTAGGTTGTCGAGCGTAAGCCTCAAGTCATCTATTAGGGTTATGACGTGTCTTGTTTTTATGACTACGTCGTCCATGTATGCCTCCGCTGTTTTGCCGATTTGCTTTTCCAGGCATGTTTGAATCATGCGTTAGTAGGTTGCACCGGCATTCTTAAGCCCGAAAGGCATAGTGTTGAAGCAGAAAGGGCCGTATGGCGTTATGAAATATGTTGCAGCTTTGTCGGACTCTGCCATCTTTATTTGATGGTATCCAGAGTATGCGTCGAGGAAACACAGCGAGTCGTGTCCTGCTGTGGCATCGATGATTTGATCGATGTGAGGGAGGGGAAAGGGATACTTGGGGCAAGCCTTGTTATAGTCTTTGAAGTCGACACACAGGCGCCAGGATTTTTCCTTCTTTGGTACCATTACCTAGTTCACCAGCCAATCCGGATGTTTGATATCTCTAATGAATCCGGCCTCCAGTAGCTTGGCTAGCTCCTCCCCCATGGCTTGTCGTTTGGGCTCTGAAAATCGCCTTAGGGTCTGTTTGACAGGTTTGTATCCCTTTAGTATGTTAAGGCTGTGTTCGGCCAATTCGCGCGGGATGCCCGGCATGTCCGATGGGTGCCAGGTGAAAATGTCCCAATTTTCACGTAAGAAGTCTCACAGTGCGGCGTCCATAGTGGGGCTTAACTGTGTCCCGATGGAGGCTGTCTTCGTGGGGTCCGTAGGGTGGACTTGGAATTTGACTATCTCATCTGCGGGTTTAAATGAGGTGGACTTGGGTCGTTTGTCGAGTATCACATCGTCCATGTCCATGGTGGCGCGCAGCATTGTCAATTCTTCTGCTACTAGGGCTTTGGACAGTTCTTCCAAGGCTAGTGCTGCGGTTTTGTTTTCGACGCGGAGTGCGACGTCCAGATCACTAGCTAGAGTGATGATTCCATTGGGTCCGAGCATTTTAAGCTTCATGTACCCGTAATGAAGCATAGCTTGAAAGCTTGCAAACGCGTCCCTCCCTAGAAGGGCGTGGTATCCGCTGCTGAAAGGGGCCACTTGGAATACGATTTCTTCGGACATGTAATTCTCTGGGGTGCCGAATACCACATCGAGTGTGATTTTCCCCGCGCACCGTGCCTCCCGACTAGGGATAATTCCCCTGAAGGTTGTGCCGCTTTGCTCAATGCGGCCTTTATCAATTTGCATCTTCTTGAGTGTTTCTTCGTAGATCAGGTTTAATCCGCTTCCGCCGTCCATGAGCACTTTAGTGAGCCGAAAGCCGTCCACTATTGGGCTAAGGACCAAAGCGGCTGGTGCCCGGACTATCTGGAATTGGGGTTCGTCACTAGCATTGAAAGTTATAGCAGTGTCATTCCATAGATTTACTTTTGCCACATGGCAGATTTCAGCAGAGCTTCGATGAGCTCGCTTGCGCCTATTGTTTGAGGCGAAAGTCTCGAAGACTGTTAGTACCATATTGTGTTCCTGGCGGGATGTTGTTCAGCTTTATGGCTCTCGAGGAGATCCTCGCCACTTTTAGCTACCTGCCGGAGTATCCAACATGCCCTAAGGCTATGGGTTGGTGTTGCATCCGGCGTACTGTGAAGCTTACATGGCCCATTGAGCCACCCTTCCAATATGGTTCCACGCCCTGGGGCGGGCTTTGGTTTCTTGGGAATTGAATTGGTCGACTTATGAGAGTTCGGCCGTTTAGTTCGGACCAAGGTTCTGGTGAGGGTCGTACTATCCCAAAATTCTGTTTGGGTCTTCCAGGCGCTTTCCATCGCACATTACTTCTGTACTATGGTCGCTAAGTCCGCAAAGTGTACTATGTCACGGCGGCTTATAGCATTAAGGAGTCCCTTGTTCATGCAGTTTTTGCAGAAAAGTGAGACTACGTCCTCCTCGTGGCAGTCCTCGACCTTGTTAAGCGCAAGGAGGAATCTGGCCCAGTAACGGTTTACCGTCTCTAGGGGCTCTTGCCTGATGCAGGAGAGATGGTTTAAGTCCGAGTGAGTGTCGTTGGCTCAATCCGTATTTTGATCCGATCTGACACCCGGGGGCACGGAAGGTTCCGAGCCCGACAGTTCGGGGTCCAGAGTATCACCCGATCTCTTCGGCCCGATGCCCGACTCAAAGTCTGGGACTCGGGTCATGTCTTCCTTTGAGTAGGTGTTCGGCTTACTGAGTTCGGTGATCCGGACATAATTCATCCTCAAAGTTGAGGGGCGACCCATGTGTGGTTCCTCCACTACCGCTATCTCATGGGTGGCCAGCGGGGATCTAATGTTCCTCTGGTCGGGTTTAAGCCCAATCCGGTCATAGTCCGTAGCGACTCCCAAAGCGGCGATGCGATCCAAGAGCTCATTAAGAGAGGAGAGCTTTATCGGATCCATCTGTTCGGCAAGCTCCGAATTGATGCAAAGGTTATGCGTGATGACCCGAGAGGCCATCATTGGCGCGACAGCCAATGGGACGGCCATAATGAAGCCGCCAAGTCGGAGGGTCTGGCCTACAGCCAGCGTTCCTCCAGCGATGATGTCATCCTTGACAACGAGACGAGCCATCAAGCCTTGCAGCAACGACACAGAGGAACTCCCAATGAAAGCACCAATGTCAGTGTCAAAACCGGCGGATCTCGGGTAGGGGGTCCTGATCTGTGCGTCTTAGGCTGATGGTAACAGGAAGCAAGGGACACAATGTTTACCCAGGTTCGGGCCCTCTCGATGGAGGTAAAACCCTACTTCCTGCTTGATTAATATTGAAGATATGTGTTATACAAGAGTAGATCTACCACGACATCGTAGAGGCTAAACCCTAAGAGCTGGCCTATGATGGTATGATTGTGATTGTGATCGGCCTTCTAAGGACCATCCTCTTCGGTTTATATAGACACCGGAGAGGGATAGGGTTTACATGGAGTCGGTTACAAGGAAGGAAATATAATATCCGGATCACCAAGCTTGTCTTCCACGCAAAGGAGAGTCCCATCCGGACACGGGCCGAAGTATTGAGTCTTGTATCTTCACGCTTCAATAGTCCGAACGATGTATACAGTCCGGCTCTCTGGATACCCCCTAATCCAGGACTCCCTCAGTGGCCGCCCGTGGGGCCCATGAGACAGGGGTGCGCCCTATAGGGGGGTCGCCCTACCCTCTCATGGCCGCCTCGGCTGCTTCTTGACTTGCACTCCATGTCCTCTGGATCACGTTCGTTCCAAAAATCACGCTCCCGAAGGTTTCATTCCGTTTGGACTCCGTTTGATATTCCTTTTTCTTTGAAATACTGAAATAGGCAAAAAAACAGCAATACGGGCTGGGCCTCCGGTTAGTAGGTTAGTCCCAAAAATGATATAAATGTGTAAAATAAAGCCCAGAAAAATCCAAAAGGGGTAATATAATAGCATAGAACAATAAAAAATCATAGATACGTTGGGGACGTATCAAGCACCATAGGACAACACCAATAATAAAACATGCAACTCAAACCAATCATAGCAATTCATCAATCACCGATAGGACAACGAAAATCTACTCAGACATCATAGGATGGCAACACATCATTGGATAATAATATGAAGCATAAAGCACCATGTTCAAGTAGAGGGTACAGCGGGTTGCGGGAGAGTGGACCGCTGAATATAGATGGGGGAAAGTTATGGAGATGTTGGTGAAGATGGCGGAGGTGTTGGTGAAGATCGTGAGGATGATGATGGCCCCCGGCAGCGCTCCGGCGCCACCGGAAGCAAGGGGGAGAGAGCCCCCCTTCTTATCCTTCTTCTTCCTTGACCTTCTCCCTAGATGGAAGAAGGGTTTCCCCTCTGGTCCTTGGCTCCGATGGCGTGGGAGGGGCGAGAGCCCCTCCGAGATTGGATCTATCTCTCTGTCTCTCTCTGTTTTTGCGTTCCCTGATTCTGCCCCTTCACCATTTCTTTTATATCCAGAGATCCGCAACTCCGGTTGGGGTGAATCCTTCACCCAGATCTTTCTCATAAAATTAGCTTTCTTGCGGAAAAAGAAGAGCGTCAACCGCCTTACGGGGTGTCCAGGAGAGTCCAGGGCATGCCTACCTCCCTGGGGCGCGCCCCCTGTCTCCTGGCCCCCTCGGGCACCGTCTCGCATTGATTTTACTTCCCAAAAATCACAAATATTCCAAAATAATTCTCCGTCCGTTTTTACCCCATTTGGACTCCATTTGATATTGGGTTTCTGCAAAACATAAAACATGCAACAAACAGGCACTGGCTCTGGGCACTGGATCAATATGTTAGTACCAAAAAATAGTATAAAAAGTTGCCAAAAGTATATGGAAGTTGAATATTATTGGCATGGAACAATAAAAAATTATAGATACGACGGAGACGTATCATGCTATCAAACGTCACAACGTAAAAGGGTGATTATAAAGATGTTGTACAGGTATCACCGAAGGTGTTTTGTTGGGTTGGCATAGATCGAGATGTCACATCCCTAGCTTCTGGTTCTGCCTGGTGTTTTGCATCTTGGTGCATCATGTTTAAATTCTATTTAAGTTGAAATGGGGATTGACCAAACCCTAGCATCATAAAGAATTAAACTAGGTTCAAATAAAAATATTTTCAATGAACCCAAAATGCCTTCCCAAAAATGTTCATCATCTTTGGATTGGTCTTGAACCTCTGCCAAAATATTGCACATTTTTCTAGGTCAATTGGGGGTCAGTGAATTAAATCATATAGTATTTGCATTTGGGCATTTAAATCCTATAAACTATATTAAATGCCCAAATAATCACAAACTGAAATGTTTACTGTTGGAAATATTCCAAACAGTGGCCACAGTCAGTTGCATGATTTTCGGATATTCTCTGGCATTTTTATTAAAGCCAAACACAATTACAGAAAATAGAAAAACCAGAAATAAGAGAGAGAGAGAGAGAGAGAGAGAGAGTTACCTGGCTGGCCCAGGTCCTGTACAGCCCAGCTGGCGGCCCAGCCCACCTGGCCTCCTCCTCCTGACGTCTCCTTGCCAGTTGGACGGGTGTGTGCCCGACACGCGCGCACTGCCGTGTGACCACCTCCTCCCTCCCTGCCTGCATGGCTCCTCCCCGACGTGGCCGACGACGCCATGTACATCGCCTCGACCTCCTGGATCTCTCTCACTCTCCCTGGACCCTGAGGGAGTCCTAGATTAGGGGTCCTCGGACAGCCGGACTATGTACTTGTGCCGGACTGTTGGACTATGAAGATACAAGATTGAAGCCTTCGTCCTATGTCCAGGTGGGACTCTCCTTTGTGTGGAAGGCAAGATTGGCAATTCGGATATGTAAATTTCCTTCTCTGTAACCAACTATGTGTAACCCTAGCCCTCTCAAGTGTCTATATAAACCAGAGGGTTTAGTCCGTAGGACAGGAACAATCATAATCATAGGCTAGCTTCTAGGGTTTAGCCTCTGCGATCTCGTGGTAGATCAACTCTTGTAATACTCATATCATCAAGATCAATCAAGTAGGAAGTAGGCTATTACCTCCATAGAGAGGGCCCGAACCTGGGTAAACATTCTGTCCCCCGCCTCCTATTACCATTAGCCTTAGACGCATAGTTCGGGACCCCCTACCCGAGATCCGCCGGTTTTGACACCGACATTGGTGCTTTCATTGAGAGTTCCACTGTGTCATCATGGTAAGGTTTGATGGCTCCTTCAATCATCCACAATGATGCGATCCAGGGCGAGGTTTTCCTCCCCGGGACAGATCTTCATATTCGGCGGCTTCACACAGCGGGCCAACTCGCTTGGCCATCTGGAGCAGATCGATAGCTACGCCCCTGTCCATCAGGTCAGGTTTGGAAGCCTGACCTACACTGCCGACATCCACGGAGACTTGATCTTCGACGGATTCGAGCCCATGACGTGTGAGTCTTACAGTCACGATGAGCATGATCAGATCCGCCATCGGACGGTGTTCAGGAGAACACACCTACAGTTGCCTTGGCCTTAGATCCGGAGCAGATCGTGCCATTCGAGGACGGGTGGATAGACCCCGCCACGGAGGCCGCACACTCATCGGCGATAGAGCCAAACACAGACTTTGTCTCCAATGAGGTCTGTGTCATTGGACCCTCGTACTTGTCTCCGGCCATAGGCTCCGAGCCACGCGCATCCATGCCTATCAAACCTGATTGGGCACCGATCATGGAGTTTACCTCTGCGGATATCTTTCAGCACTCGCCCATGGGCGACGTGCTAAATTCGTTGAAATCCCTCTCCCTTTCAGGAGACTCTTGGCCGAACTATGTCCGGCTTGAGTGGGAAGCGGACGACGAAGAAATTCGTTACCCACCACCACCCAGTTAATAGCCACTGTCGACGACTCAACCGACATGCATGATTTCGACTCCGAAGACACGACGGTATGAATGACGATGCCGGAGAAGAACATGAACCACTGCCCACAGGGTGCTGGACAGCCTCCTCATCATATGATATATACATGGTGGACACACCCAAAGAAAACAATGGCGAGGAACGGAAGGATGCAACGGAGGATAATCCTCTCGAGAAGCAACCAAAGCACCGACGTCAGCGGCGCCGCTCTAAATCCCGCCACAGCAAAAACAGTGATAACGACACAAGAAAGAATAATACCCCAAACGACTCCAAAGGTAACGACGACCCCATGGACCCAGCGATGGAGCAGGATGAGCCAGGGGACGGTGAACATAGTCCGGGGCCGCTGTCCGATCACAGCGATGCTGAAGATAAAACTTATAAACCTGTCTCCGGAGAGGAGGATAGTGATATGTCCATTTTGCATCATGCTTTTATATCAATATTTATTGCATTATGGGCTGTTGTTACACATTATATCTCAATACTTATGGCTATTCTCTCTTATTTTACAAGGTTTACCATGAAGAGGGGGGATGTCGACAGCTGGAATTCTGGCTGGAAAAGGAGCAAACGTTGGAAACCTATTCTGCACAGCCCCAAAAGTCCTGAAACTGCATGAAACAACCTTTTGGAATTTATAAGAATTTCTAAGCGAAAGAAATAGGCCAGGGGGCCCAGACCCTGTCCAGGAGACAGGGGGCGCGCCCCCCACTATAGGGCGCGCCCCTATCTCCTGGGCCCCCTGGTGGGCCTCCGGTGTCCATCTTCTTCTATATCATCACTTTTACCCTGGAAAAAATCATGGGCAAGCTTACGGGACAAAACTCCACCGCCACGAGGCGGAACCTTGGCGGAATCAATCTAGGGCTCTGCCAGAACTGTTCTGCCGGGGACACTTCCCTCCGGGAGGGGGAAATCATCACGAACGATCCTCTCATCGGGAGGGGGTCAATCTCCATCAACATCTTCACCAGCACCATCTCCTCTCAAAACCCTAGTTCATCTCTTGTATCCAATCTTGTATCAAAACCAAAAATTGGTACCTGTGGGTTGCTAGTAGTGTTGATTACTCCTTGTAGTTGATACTAATTGGTTTACTTGGTGGAAGATCATATGTTCAGATCCTTTATGCATATTATTACTCCTCTAATTATGAACATGAATATGCTTTGTGAGTAGTTACATTTGTTCCTGAGGACATGGGTGAAGTCTTGCTATTAGTAGTCATGTGAATTTGGTATTCGTTCGATATTTTGATGAGATGTATGTTGTCTTTTCCTCTAGTGGTGTTATGTGAACGTCGACTACATGACACTTCACCATTTTTGGGCCTAGAGGAAGGCATGTGGAAGTAATAAGTAGATGATGGGTTGCTAGAGTGACAGAAGCTTAAACCCTAGTTTATGTGTTGCTTCGTTAAGGGTTGATATGGATCCATATGTTTAATGTTGTGGTTAGGTTTACCTTAATACTTCTTTTGTAGTTGTGGATGCTTTCAATAGGGGTTAATCATAAGTGGAATGCTTGTCCAAGTTAGGGCAGTACCCAAGTTCTGGTCCACCCACATATCAAATTATCAAAGTACCGAACGTGAATCATTTGAGCGTGATGAAAACTAGCTTGACGATAATTCCCAATGTGTCCTCGGGAGCTCCTTTCTCATTATTAGAAATTGTCCAGGCTTATCATTTGCTACATAAAGGATTGGGCCACCTTGGGCACTTTATTTACTTTATTTACTTGCTGCTCGTTACTATTTATCTTATCACAAAACTATCTGTTACCTACAATTTCAGTGCTTGCAGAGAAAACCTTACTGAAAACCACTTATCATTTCCTTCTGCTCCTCGTTGGGTTTGATGCTCTTACTTATCAAAAGGACTACAATAGATCCCCTACACTTGTGGGTGATCAAGACTCTTTTCTGGCGCCGTTGCTAGGGATTGTAGCGCTTTTGGTGAGTGGAACTTGGTAAGGAAACATTTATATAGTGTGCTGAAATTTTCTGTTACTTGTCACTATGGAAACTAATCCTTTGAGGGGCTTGTTTGGGGTATCTTCACCCCAACCAGAAGATAAAAGAGTTTCTCCTCAGCCGACTGAACTTGATGAAAATATTTACTTTGAGATTCCTTCGGGTATGATAGAGAAACTGCTAGCTAATCCATTTGCAGGAGATGGAACATTGCATCCCTATTTACACCTTATCTTTGTGGATGAAGTTTGTGGATTATTTAAGCTTGCAGGTATTCCCGATGATGTTTTCAAAAGGAAGGTCTTCCCTTTATCTTTGAAGGGAGATGCAATGACATGGTATAGGCTATGTGATGATACAAGATCTGGGAATTATAAGCGATTGAAGTTGGAATTTCACTAGAAGTTCTATCCTATGCATCTTGTTCATCGTGATCGTAATTACATATATAATTTCTGGGCCTCGCGAAGGAGAAAGCATTGCTCAAGCTTGGGGGAGGCTTAAGTCAATGTTATATTCATGCCCCAATCATGAGCTCTCTCGGGAAATGATTATTCAGAATTTCTATGCTCGGCTTTCTCTTGATAATCACAACCTGCTCGATACTTCCTGTGCTGGTTCTTATATGCTGAAGACTATTGATTTCAAGTGGGATTTATTGGAAAGAATTAAACGCAACTCTGAAGATTGGGGTTCCTACGATGGTAAGGAGTCAGGTATGACACCTAGGTTTGATTGTGTTAAATCTTTTATGGATGCTGATGTTTTTCGTGGATTTAGCGCTAAGTATGGACTTGACTCTGAGATAGTAGCTACTTTTTGTGAATCTTTTGCTACTCACGTTGATCTCCCTAAGGAGAAGTGGTTTAAATATAATCCGTCTGTTGAAGTGAAAGTAGTTGCACCTATTACAGTCGAAGAAAAGACTATTACCTATAGTGATACTATTGTTCCTACTGCTTATGTTGAAAACCCTCCTTTTCCTGTTAGGATAAAGGATCATGCTAAAGATTCGTCTGTTGTTTGTAAGAGTAATACTAGGACTTATACACCTCTTGAGCAAATTAATGTTGAACCTAGTATTGCTATGGTTAAAGATCTCTTGGATGAGGACTTAGATGGGCATGTTATTTCTTTCTGTGGTGAGACTGCTAATATTGCTAGGCCAGATACTAAGACACGTAGACCTGTAGTAGGCACGCCTGTTATTTCTGTTAAAATAGGAGATCATTGTTATCATGGCTTATGTCATATGGGTGCTAGTGCTAGTGCGATACCTTATGATTTATATAAATAAATTATGCACGACATTGCACTCGTTGAATTGGAAGACATTGATGTTACTATTAAGCTTGCTAATAGGGACACCATTAAACCTATCGGGATTGTTAGAGATGTTGAAGTTTTGTGTGGGAAGGTTAAATACCCTGCTGATTTTCTTGTTCTTGTTTCCCCACAAGATGCCTTTTGTCCCATTATTTTTGGTAGGCCCTTCTTGAGTACTGCTAGTGCTAAGATTAATTGTGAAAGGAATATTGTTAGTGTTGGCATAGATGGTATGTCTCATGAGTTTAATTTTGCTAAGTTTAGTAGACAACCTCGTGAAAGGGAACCACCTAGTAAGGATGAGATTATTGGTCTTGCTTCCATTGCTATTCCTCCAACTGATCCGTTAGAACAATATTTGCTAGACCATGAAAACGATATGTTTATGAAGGAAAGGGAAGATCCCGTGTTCCTTAAACAGGAACCTATGCTGAAACATAACCTTCCCGTTGAAATTCTTGGGGATCCCCCTCCACCCAAGGGTGATCCCGTGTTTGAACTTAAACCATTACCTGATAATCTTAAGTATGCTTATCTTGATGAAAAAGAAATATATCATGTTATTATTAGTGCTAACCTTTCAGAGAAAGAAGAAGAAAGATTATTGAAAACTTCGAAGAAGCACCGAGCAGCTATTGGATATACTATGTGTGACGCCCGGATAATTAGGCTACAATAATCCCGCGTTAACGATGCCACGTCACCTCGGTTACTGTTGATAAACTCGAGTTAGTTCAAAAACGATTCAAATTAAAATTTAAAATATAGGCAAACAATAAAAGTTTTCAAATATTAAAATTTAAATGTTCGGAGTGAACCAAATAATACATAGGAAATTATGGTGGAGGAACCACACTCTTATAAAATGTGTAATTATTCTAAAATGAATAAAACAGTAGCAAAACCGATATTTAAATGCTTTTATAAATAAATAAAATACTAAACTAAATTGTTTTGGGATAAAACCTTTTGTGGCAGTGGTTTCATGGTATTACTAATTTAGGGATCATTTTAATATTAAGTAAAAAGTAAACTTAAAAGAAAGTAAAATAAAAACAAAAAGAAAATAAATAGAAAGAAAAGAAAACACAAAACCAGAAAAGAAAACTAA